>NW_027464228.1:0-178070 GCF_050947455.1 Rhinoderma darwinii
GTATATATAGTAACAGGGATGATGGCTGGTATATATAGTAACAGGGATGATGGCTGGTATATATAGTAACAGGGATGATGGCTGGTATATATAGTAACAGGGATGATGGCTGGTATATATAGTAACAGGGATGATGGCTGGTATATATAGTAACAGGATGATGGCTGGTATATATAGTAACAGGGATGATGGCTGGTATATATAGTAACAGGGATGATGGCTGGTATATATAGTAACAGGGATGATGGCAGGTATATATAGTAACAGGGATGATGGCTGGTATATATAGTAACAGGGATGATGGCTGGTGTATATAGTAACAGGGATGATGGCTGGTATATATAGTAACAGGGATGATGGCAGGTATATATAGTAACAGGGATGATGGCTGGTATATATAGTAACAGGGATGATGGCTGGTATATATAGTAACAGGGATGATGGAGGTATATATAGTAACAGGGATGATGGCTGGTATATATAGTAACAGGATGATGGCAGGTATATATAGTAACAGGGATGATGGCAGGTATATATAGTAACGGATGATGACAGGTATATATAGTAACAGGGATGATGGCTGTATATATAGTAACAGGGATGATGGCAGGTATATATAGTAACAGGGATGATGGCTGGTATATATAGTAACGAGGATGATGGCAGGTATATATAGTAACAGGGATGATGGCTGGTTTATATAGTAACAGGGATGATGGCAGGTATATATAGTAACGGGGATAATGGCAGGTATATATAGTAACAGGGATGATGGCTGGTATATATAGTAACAGGGATGATGGCTGGTATATATAGTAACAGGGATGATGGCAGGTATATATAGTAACAGGGATGATGGCTGGTATATATAGTAACAGGGATGATGGCAGGTATATATAGTAACAGGGATGATGGCAGGTATATATAGTAACGGATGATGACAGGTATATATAGTAACAGGGATGATGGCTGGTATATATAGTAACAGGGATGATGGCAGGTATATATAGTAACAGGGATGATGGCTGGTATATATAGTAACGAGGATGATGGCAGGTATATATAGTAACAGGGATGATGGCAGGTATATATAGTAACAGGATGATGGCTGGTATATATAGTAACAGGGATGATGGCTGGTATATATAGTAACAGGGATGATGGCTGATATATAGTAACGGATGATGGCAGGTATATATAGTAACAGGGATGATGACTGGTATATATAGTAACAGGGATGATGGCAGGTGTATATATAGTAACAGGGATGATGACAGGTATATATAGTAACAGGGATGATGGCTGGTATATATAGTACCATGGATGATGGCTGGTATATATAGTAACGGGGATGATGGCTGGTATATATAGTAACGGGGATGATGGCAGGTATATATAGTAACGGGGATGATGGCTGGTATATATAGTAACGGGGATGATGGCTGGTATATATAGTAACGGGGATGATGGCTGGTATATATAGTAACGGGGATGCTAGCAGGTATATATAGTACCAGGGATGATGGCTGGTATATACAGTAACAGGGATGATGGCTGGTATATATAGTAACAAGGATGATGGCTGGTATATATAGTAACAGGGATGATGGCTGGTATATATAGTAACAGGGATGATGGCAGGTATATACAGTAACATGGATGATGGCTGGTATATATAGTAACAGGGATGATGGCAGGTATATATAGTAACAGGGATGATGGCAGGTATATATAGTAACAGGGATGATGGCTGGTATATATATAGTAACAGGGATGATGGCAGGTATATATAGTAACAGGGATGATGGCTGGTATATATAGTAACAGGGATGATGGCTGGTATATATAGTAACGGATGATGGCTGGTATATATAGTAACAGGGATGACGGCAGGTATATATAGTAACAGGGATGACGGCAGGTATATATAGTAACAGGGATGATGGCTGGTATATATAGTAACAAGGATGATGGCTGGTATATATAGTAACAGGGATGATGGCTGGTATATATAGTAACAGGGATGATGGCAGGTATATACAGTAACAGGGGTGATGGCTGGTATATATAGTAACAGGGATGATGGCAGGTATATATAGTAACAGGGATGATGGCAGGTATATATAGTAACAGGGATGATGGCTGGTATATATATAGTAACAGGGATGATGGCTGGTATATATAGTAACAGGGATGATGGCAGGTATATATAGTAACAGGGATGATGGCTGGTATATATAGTAACAGGGATGATGGCTGGTATATATAGTAACGGATGATGGCTGGTATATATAGTAACAGGGATGACGGCAGGTATATATAGTAACAGGGATGACGGCAGGTATATATAGTAACAGGGATGATGGCAGGTATATATAGTAACAGGGATGATGGCTGGTATATAGTAACAGGGATGATGGCTGGTATATAGTAACAGGGATGATGGCTGGTGTATATAGTAACAGGGATGATGGCAGGTATATATAGTAACAGGGATGATGGCTGGTATATATAATAACAGGGATGATGGCTGGTATATATAGTAACAGGGATGATGGCTGGTATATATAGTAACAGGGATGATGGCAGGTATAGTAACAGGATGATGGCTGGTATATATAGTAACAGGGATGATGGCTGGTATATATAGTAACAGGGATGATGGCTGGTATATATAGTAACAGGGATGATGGCTGGTGTATATAGTAACAGCGATGATGGCTGCTATATATAGTAACAGGGATGATGGCTGGTATATATAGTAACAGGGATGATGGCTGGTATATATAGTAACAGGGATGATGGCTGGTATATATAGTAACAGGGATGATGGCAGGCATGTATAGTAACAGGGATGATGGCAGGCATATATAGTAACAGGGATGATGACTGGTATATATAGTAACAGGGATGATGCTGGTATATATAGTAACAGGGATGATGGCAGGTATATATAGTAACAGGGATGATGGCTGGTATATATAGTAACAGGGATGATGGCTGGTATATATAGTAACAGGGATGATGGCTGGTATATATAGTAACAGGGATGATGGCTGGTGTATATAGTAACAGGGATGATGGCTGGTATATATAGTAACAGGGATGATGGCTGGTATATATAGTAACAGGGATGATGGCAGGTGTATATATAGTAACAGGGATGATGGCAGGTGTATATATAGTAACAGGGATGATGGCAGGTATATATAGTAACAGGGATGATTTCTGGTATATATAGTAACAGGGATGATGGCTGGTATATATAGTAACAGGGATGATGGCTGGTATATATAGTAACAGGGATGATGGCAGGTATATATAGTAACGGATGATGGCTGGTATATATAGTAACGGGGATGATGGCAGGTATATATAGTAACAAGGATGATGGCTGGTATATATAGTAACAGGGATGATGGCTGGTATATATAGTAACAGGGATGATGGCTGGTATATATAGTAACAAGGATGATGCAGGTATATATAGTAACAGGGATGATGGCTGGCATATATAGTAACAGGGATGATGGCTGGTATATATAGTAACAGGGATGATGGCTAGTATATATAGTAACAGGGATGATGGCAGGTATATATATTAACAGGGATGATGGCTGGTATATATAGTAACAGGGATGATGGCTGGTATATATATATATAGTAACAGGGATGATGGCAGGTATATATAGTAATAGGGATGATGGCTGGTATATATAGTAACAGGGATGATGGCTGGTATATATAGTAACAGGGATGATGGCTGGTATATATAGTAACAGGGATGATGGCAGGTATATATATAGTAACGGATGATGGCTGGTATATATAGTAACAGGGATGATGGCAGGTATATATAGTAACAGGGATGATGGCAGGTATATATAGTAACAGGGATGATGGCTGGTATATACAGTAACAGGGATGATGGCTGGTATATATAGTAACAGGGATGATGGCAGGTATATACAGTAACAGGGATGATGGCAGGTGTATATATAGTAACAGGGATGATGGCTGGTATATATAGTAACAGGGATGATGGCAGGTATATATAGTAACAGGGATGATGGCTGGTATATATAGTAACAGGGATGATGGCTGGTATATATAGTAACAGGGATGATGGCAGGTATATATAGTAACAGGGATGATGGCTGGTATATACAGTAACAGGGATGATGGCTGGTATATATAGTAACAGGATGATGGCAGGTACATATAGTAACAGGGATGATGGCTGGTGTATATATAGTAACAGGGATGATGGCTGGTGTATATATAGTAACAGGGATGATGGCAGGTACATATAGTAACAGGGATGATGGCTGGTATATATAGTAACGGGGATGATGGCAGGCGTATATAGTAACGGGGATGATGACTGGTATATATAGTAACGGGGATGATGGCAGGTATATATAGTAACGGGGATAATGGCAGGTATATATAGTAACGGGATGATGGCTGGTATATATAGTAACGGGGATGATGGCTGGTATATATAGTAACGGGATGATGGCAGGTATATATAGTAACGGGGATGATGGCTGGTGTATATATAGTAACGGGGATGATGGCAGGTATATATAGTAACGGGGATGATGGCTGGTATATATAGTAACGGGGATGATGGCTGGTATATATAGTAACGGGGATGATGGCTGGTGTATATATAGTAACGGGGATGATAGCAGGTATATATAGTAACGGGGATGATGGCTGGTATATACAGTAACAGGGATGATGGCTGGTATATATAGTAACAAGGATGATGGCTGGTATATATAGTAACAGGGATGATGGCAGGTATATATAGTAACAGGGATGATAGCAGGTATATATAGTAACAGGGATGATGGCTGGTATATACAGTAACAGGGATGATGGCTGGTATATATAGTAACAAGGATGATGACTGGTATATATAGTAACAGGGATGATGGCTGGCATATATAGTAACAGGATGATGGCAGGTATATATAGTAACAGGGATGATGGCTGGTATATATAGTAACAGGGATGATGGCAGGTATATATAGTAACAGGGATGATGGCAGGTATATATAGTAACAGGGATGATGGCTGGTATATATAGTAACAGGGATGATGGCTGGTATATATAGTAACAGGGATGATGGCAGGTATATATAGTAACAGGGATGATGGCTGGTATATATAGTAACAGGGATGATGGCTGGTATATATAGTAACAGGGATGATGGCTGGTATATATAGTAACGGGGATGATGGCTGGTGTATATATAGTAACGGGGATGATAGCAGGTATATATAGTAACGGGGATGATGGCTGGTATATACAGTAACAGGGATGATGGCTGGTATATATAGTAACAAGGATGATGGCTGGTATATATAGTAACAGGGATGATGGCAGGTATATATAGTAACAGGGATGATAGCAGGTATATATAGTAACAGGGATGATGGCTGGTATATACAGTAACAGGGATGATGGCTGGTATATATAGTAACAAGGATGATGACTGGTATATATAGTAACAGGGATGATGGCTGGCATATATAGTAACAGGGATGATGGCAGGTATATATAGTAACAGGGATGATGGCTGGTATATATAGTAACAGGGATGATGGCAGGTATATATAGTAACAGGGATGATGGCAGGTATATATAGTAACAGGGATGATGGCTGGTATATATAGTAACAGGGATGATGGCTGGTATATATAGTAACAGGGATGATGGCAGGTATATATAGTAACAGGGATGATGGCTGGTATATATAGTAACAGGGATGATGGCTGGTATATATAGTAACAGGGATGATGGCTGGTATATATAGTAACAGGGATGATGGCAGGTATATATAGTAACAGGGATGATGGCAGGTATATATAGTAACAGGGATAATGGCTGGTATATATATAGTAACAGGGATGATGGCTGGTGTATATAGTAACAGGGATGATGGCAGGTATATATAGTAACAGGGATGATGGCTGGTATATATAATAACAGGGATGATGGCCGGTATATATAGTAACAGGGATGATGGCTGGTATATATAGTAACAGGGATGATGGCAGGTATATATAGTAACAGGGATGATGGCTGGTATATATAATAACAGGGATGATGGCCGGTATATATAGTAACAGGGATGATGGCTGGTATATATAGTAACAGGGATGATGGCAGGTATTATATAGTAACAGGGATGATGGCTGGTATATATAGTAACAGGGATGATGGCTGGTTTATATAGTAACAGGGATGATGGCTGGTATATATAGTAACAGGGATGATGGCTGGTATATATAGTAACAGGGATGATGGCAGGTATATATAGTAACAGGGATGATGGCTGGTATATATAGTAACAGGGATTATGGCTGTGTATATAGTAACAGGGATGATGGCAGTATATATAGTAACAGGGATGGTGGCTGGTATATATAATAACAGGGATGATGGCTGGTATATATAGTAACAGGGATGATGGCTGGTATATATAGTAACAGGGATGATGGCTGGTATATATAAGTAACAGGGATGATGGCAGGTATATATAGTAACAGGGATGATGGCTGGTATATATAGTAACAGGGATGATGGCTGGTATATATAGTAACAGGGATGATGGCTGGTATATATAGTAACAGGGATGATGGCTGGTATATTTAGTAACAGGGATGATGGCTGGTATATATAGTAACAGGGATGATGGCAGGTATATATAGTAACAGGGATGATGGCTGGTATATATAGTAACAGGGATGATGGCTGGTATATATAGTAACAGGGATGATGGCTGGTATATATAGTAACAGGGATGATGGCTGGTGTATATAGTAACAGGGATGATGGCTGGTATATATAGTAACGGGGATGATTGCAGGTATATATAGTAACAGGGATGATGGCTGGTATATATAGTAACAGGGATGATGGCTGGTATATATAGTAACAGGGATGATGGCTGGTATATATAGTAACAGGGATGATGGCTGGTATATATAGTAACAGGGATGATGGCAGGTATATATAGTAACAGGGATGATGGCTGGTATATATAGTAACAGGGATGATGGCTGGTATATATAGTAACAGGGATGATGGCTGGTATATATAGTAACAGGGATGATGGCTGGTGTATATAGTAACAGGGATGATGGCTGGTATATATAGTAACAGGGATGATGGCTGGTATATATAGTAACGGATGATGGCAGGTATATATAGTAACAGGGATGATGGCTGGTATATATAGTAACAGGGATGATAGCTGGTATATATAGTAACAGGGATGATGGCAGGTATATATAGTAACAGGGATGATGGCAGGTATATATAGTAACAGGGATGATGGCTGGTATATATAGTAACAGGGATGATGGCTGGTATATATAGTAACAGGGATGATGGCTGGTATATATAGTAACAGGGATGATGGCTGGTATATATAGTAACGGATGATGGCAGGTATATATAGTAACAGGGATGATGGCTGGTATATATAGTAACAGGATGATGGCAGGTAATAATAGTAACAGGGATGATGGCAGGTATATATAGTAACAGGGATGATATCTGGTATATATAGTAACAGGGATGATGGCAGGTATATATAGTAACAGGGATGATGGCAGGTATATATAGTAACAGGGATGATGGCTGGTATATATAGTAACAGGGATGATGGCTGGTGTATATAGTAACAGGGATGATGGCCTGGTATATATAGTAACAGGGATGATGGCTGGTATATATAGTAACGGATGATGGCAGGTATATATAGTAACAGGGATGATGGCTGGTATATATAGTAACAGGGATGATGGCAGGTATATATAGTAACAGGGATGATGGCAGGTATATATAGTAACAGGGATGATGGCAGGTATATATAGTAACAGGGATGATGGCAGGTATATATAGTAACAGGGATGATGGCAGGTATATATAGTAACAGGGATGATGGCAGGTATATATAGTAACAGGGATGATGGCTGGTATATATAGTAACAGGGATGATGGCAGTATATATAGTAACAGGGATGATGGCTGGTATATATAGTAACAGGGATGATGGCAGGTGTATATATAGTAACAGGGATGATGGCTGGTATATATAGTAACGGGGATGATGGCAGGTATATATAGTAACAGGGATGATGGCAGGTATATACAGTAGCCATCATCCCTATTTATACATATATAGTAACAGGGATGATGGCAGGTTATATAGTAACAGGGATGATGGCAGGTATATATAGTAGCCATCATCCCTATATATACATATATAGTAACAGGGATGATGGCTGGTATTTATAGTAACAGGGATGATGGCAGGTATTTATAGTAACAGGGATGATGGCAGGTATATATAGTAACAGGGATGATGGCTGGTATATATAGTAACAGGGATGATGGCTGGTATATATAGTAACAGGGATGATGGCTGGTGTATATAGTAACAGGGATGATGGCAGGTATATATAGTAACAGGGATGATGGCAGGTATATATAGTAACAGGGATGATGGCAGGTATATATAGTAACAGGGATGATGGCAGGTATATATAGTAACAGGGATGATGGCAGGTATATATAGTAACATGGATGATGGCAGGTATTTATAGTAACAGGGATGATGGCAGGTATATATAGTAACAGGGATGATGGCTGGTATATATAGTAACAGGGATGATGGCTGGTGTATATAGTAACAGGGATGATGGCTGGTATATATAGTAACAGGGATGATGGCTGGTATATATAGTAACAGGGATGATGGCAGGTGTATATATAGTAACAGGGATGATGGCAGGTGTGTATATATAGTAACAGGGATGATGGCAGGTATATATAGTAACGGATGATGGCCGGTATATATAGTAAACAGGGATGATGGCTGGTATATATAGTAACAGGGATGATGGCTGGTATATATAGTAACAGGGATGATGGCAGGTATATATATAGTAACGGATGATGGCTGGTATATATAGTAACAGGGATGATGGCAGGTATATATAGTAACAGGGATGATGGCTGGTATATACAGTAACAGGGATGATGGCTGGTATATATAGTAACAGGGATGATGGCAGGTATATACAGTAACGGGGATGATGGCAGGTATATATAGTAACAGGGATGATGGCTGGTATATATAGTAACAGGGATGATGGCTGGTATATATAGTAACAGGGATGATGGCTGGTATATATAGTAACGGGGATGATGGCTGGTATATATAGTAACGGGGATGATGGCTGGTATATATAATAACGGGGATGATGGCAGGTATATATAGTAACGGGGATAATGGCAGGTATATATAGTAACAGGGATGATGGCTGGTATATATAGTAACAGGGATGATGGCAGGTATATATAGTAACAGGGATGATGGCTGGTATATATAGTAACAGGGATGATGGCAGGTATATATAGTAACGGGATAATGGCAGGTATATATAGTAACAGGGATGATGGCTGGTATATATAGTAACAGGGATGATGGCTGGTATATATAGTAACAGGGATGATGGCAGGTATATATAGTAACAGGGATGATGGCTGGTATATATAGTAACAGGGATGATGGCAGGTATATATAGTAACAGGGATGATGGCAGGTATATATAGTAACGGATGATGACAGGTATATATAGTAACAGGGATGATGGCTGGTATATATAGTAACAGGGATGATGGCAGGTATATATAGTAACAGGGATGATGGCTGGTATATATAGTAACGAGGATGATGGCAGGTATATATAGTAACAGGGATGATGGCAGGTATATATAGTAACAGGGATGATGGCAGGTATATATAGTAACAGGGATGATGGCTGGTATATATAGTAACAGGGATGATGGCTGGTATATATAGTAACAGGGATGATGGCTGATATATAGTAACGGATGATGGCAGGTATATATAGTAACAGGGATGATGGCAGGTATATATAGTAACAGGGATGATGGCTGGTATATATAGTAACAGGGATGATGGCAGGTGTATATATAGTAACAGGGATGATGACAGGTATATATAGTAACAGGGATGATGGCTTGGTATATATAGTACCATGGATGATGGCTGGTATATATAGTAACGGGGATGATGACTGGTATATATAGTAACGGGGATGATGGCAGGTATATATAGTAACGGGGATAATGGCAGGTATATATAGTAACGGGGATGATGGCTGGTATATATAGTAACGGGTATGATGGCTGGTATATATAGTAACGGGGATGATGGCAGGTATATATAGTAACGGGGATGATGGCTGGTGTATATATAGTAACGGGGATGATGGCTGGTATATATAGTAACGGGGATGATGGCTGGTATATATAGTAACGGGGATGATGGCTGGTATATATAGTAACGGGGATGATAGCAGGTATATATAGTACCAGGGATGATGGCTGGTATATACAGTAACAGGGATGATGGCTGGTATATATAGTAACAAGGATGATGGCTGGTATATATAGTAACAGGGATGATGGCTGGTAATATAGTAACAGGGATGATGGCAGGTATATACAGTAACATGGATGATGGCTGGTATATATAGTAACAGGGATGATGGCTGGTATATACAGTAACAGGGATGATGGCTGGTATATATAGTAACAAGGATGATGGCTGGTATATATAGTAACAGGGATGATGGCTGGTATATAGTAACAGGATGATGGCAGGTATATACAGTAACATGGATGATGGCTGGTATATATAGTAACAGGGATGATGGCAGGTATATATAGTAACAGGGATGATGGCAGGTATATATAGTAACAGGGATGATGGCTGGTATATATATAGTAACAGGGATGATGGCTGGTATATATAGTAACAGGGATGATGGCAGGTATATATAGTAACAGGGATGATGGCTGGTATATATAGTAACAGGGATGATGGCTGGTATATATAGTAACGGATGATGGCTGGTATATATAGTAACAGGGATGACGGCAGGTATATATAGTAACAGGGATGACGGCAGGTATATATAGTAACAGGGATGATGGCAGGTATATATAGTAACAGGGATGATGGCTGGTATATATAGTAACAGGGATGATGGCAGGTATATATAGTAACAGGGATGATGGCAGGTATATATAGTAACAGGGATGATGGCTGGTATATACAGTAACAGGGATGATGGGCTGGTATATATAGTAACAGGGATGATGGCAGGTATATACAGTAACAGGGATGATGGCAGGTATATATAGTAACAGGGATGATGGCTGGTATATATAGTAACAGGGATGATGGCTGGTATATATAGTAACGGGGATGATGGCTGGTATATATAGTAACGGGGATGATGGCTGGTATATATAATAACGGGGATGATGGCAGGTATATATAGTAACGGGGATAATGGCAGGTATATATAGTAACAGGGATGATGGCTGGTATATATAGTAACAGGGATGATGGCAGGTATATATAGTAACAGGGATGATGGCTGGTATATATAGTAACAGGGATGATGGCAGGTATATATAGTAACGGGGATAATGGCAGGTATATATAGTAACAGGGATGATGGCTGGTATATATAGTAACAGGGATGATGGCTGGTATATATAGTAACAGGGATGATGGCAGGTATATATAGTAACAGGGATGATGGCTGGTATATATAGTAACAGGGATGATGGCAGGTATATATAGTAACAGGGATGATGGCAGGTATATATAGTAACGGATGATGACAGGTATATATAGTAACAGGGATGATGGCTGGTATATATAGTAACAGGGATGATGGCTGGTATATATAGTAACAGGGATGATGGCAGGTGTATATATAGTAACAGGGATGATGCCAGGTATATATAGTAACAGGGATGATGGCTGGTATATATAGTACCATGGATGATGGCTGGTATATATAGTAACGGGGATGATGACTGGTATATATAGTAACGGGGATGATGGCAGGTATATATAGTAACGGGGATAATGGCAGGTATATATAGTAACGGGGATGATGGCTGGTATATATAGTAACGGGGATGATGGCTGGTATATATAGTAACGGGGATGATGGCAGGTATATATAGTAACGGGGATGATGGCTGGTGTATATATAGTAACGGGGATGATGGCTGGTATATATAGTAACGGGGATGATGGCTGGTATATATAGTAACGGGGATGATGGCTGGTATATATAGTAACGGGGATGATAGCAGGTATATATAGTACCAGGGATGATGGCTGGTATATACAGTAACAGGGATGATGGCTGGTATATATAGTAACAAGGATGATGGCTGGTATATATAGTAACAGGGATGATGGCTGGTATATATAGTAACAGGGATGATGGCAGGTATATACAGTAACATGGATGATGGCTGGTATATATAGTAACAGGGATGATGGCAGGTATATATAGTAACAGGGATGATGGCAGGTATATATAGTAACAGGGATGATGGCTGGTATATATATAGTAACAGGGATGATGGCTGGTATATATAGTAACAGGGATGATGGCAGGTATATATAGTAACAGGGATGATGGCTGGTATATATAGTAACAAGGATGATGGCTGGTATATATAGTAACGGATGATGGCTGGTATATATAGTAACGGGGATGACGGCAGGTATATATAGTAACAGGGATGACGGCAGGTATATATAGTAACAGGGATGATGGCAGGTATATATAGTAACAGGGATGATGGCTGGTATATATAGTAACAGGGATGATGGCTGGTGTATATAGTAACAGGGATGATGGCAGGTATATATAGTAACAGGGATGATGGCTGGTATATATAATAACAGGGATGATGGCTGGTATATATAGTAACAGGGATGATGGCTGGTATATATAGTAACAGGGATGATGGCAGGTATATATAGTAACAGGGATGATGGCTGGTATATATATAGTAACAGGGATGATGGCTGGTATATATAGTAACAGGGATGATGGCTGGTATATATAGTAACAGGGATGATGGCTGGTGTATATAGTAACAGGGATGATGGCAGGTATATATAGTAACGGGGATAATGGCAGGTATATATAGTAACAGGGATGATGGCTGGTATATATAGTAACAGGGATGATGGCTGGTATATATAGTAACAGGGATGATGGCAGGTATATATAGTAACAGGGATGATGGCTGGTATATATAGTAACAGGGATGATGGCAGGTATATATAGTAACAGGGATGATGGCAGGTATATATAGTAACGGATGATGACAGGTATATATAGTAACAGGGATGATGGCTGGTATATATAGTAACAGGGATGATGGCAGGTATATATAGTAACAGGGATGATGGCTGGTATATATAGTAACGAGGATGATGGCAGGTATATATAGTAACAGGGATGATGGCTGGTGTATATAGTAACAGGGATGATGGCAGGTATATATAGTAACGGGGATAATGGCAGGTATATATAGTAACAGGGATGATGGCTGGTATATATAGTAACAGGGATGATGGCTGGTATATATAGTAACAGGGATGATGGCAGGTATATATAGTAACAGGGATGATGGCTGGTATATATAGTAACAGGGATGATGGCAGGTATATATAGTAACAGGGATGATGGCAGGTATATATAGTAACGGATGATGACAGGTATATATAGTAACAGGGATGATGGCTGGTATATATAGTAACAGGGATGATGGCAGGTATATATAGTAACAGGGATGATGGCTGGTATATATAGTAACGAGGATGATGGCAGGTATATATAGTAACAGGGATGATGTCAGGTATATATAGTAACAGGGATGATGGCTGGTATATATAGTAACAGGGATGATGGCTGGTATATATAGTAACAGGGATGATGGCTGATATATAGTAACGGATGATGGCAGGTATATATAGTAACAGGGATGATGACTGGTATATATAGTAACAGGGATGATGGCAGGTGTATATATAGTAACAGGGATGATGACAGGTATATATAGTAACAGGGATGATGGCTGGTATATATAGTACCATGGATGATGGCTGGTATATATAGTAACGGGGATGATGACTGGTATATATAGTAACGGGGATGATGGCAGGTATATATAGTAACGGGGATGATGGCTGGTATATATAGTAACGGGGATGATGGCAGGTATATATAGTAACGGGGATGATGGCTGGTGTATATATAGTAACGGGGATGATGGCTGGTATATATAGTAACGGGGATGATGGCTGGTATATATAGTAACGGGGATGATGGCTGGTATATATAGTAACGGGGATGCTAGCAGGTATATATAGTACCAGGGATGATGGCTGGTATATACAGTAACAGGGATGATGGCTGGTATATATAGTAACAAGGATGATGGCTGGTATATATAGTAACAGGGATGATGGCTGGTATATATAGTAACAGGGATGATGGCAGGTATATACAGTAACATGGATGATGGCTGGTATATATAGTAACAGGGATGATGGCAGGTATATATAGTAACAGGGATGATGGCAGGTATATATAGTAACAGGGATGATGGCTGGTATATATATAGTAACAGGGATGATGGCAGGTATATATAGTAACAGGGATGATGGCTGGTATATATAGTAACAGGGATGATGGCTGGTATATATAGTAACGGATGATGGCTGGTATATATAGTAACAGGGATGACGGCAGGTATATATAGTAACAGGGATGACGGCAGGTATATATAGTAACAGGGATGATGGCTGGTATATATAGTAACAAGGATGATGGCTGGTATATATAGTAACAGGGATGATGGCTGGTATATATAGTAACAGGGATGATGGCAGGTATATACAGTAACAGGGATGATGGCTGGTATATATAGTAACAGGGATGATGGCAGGTATATATAGTAACAGGGATGATGGCAGGTATATATAGTAACAGGGATGATGGCTGGTATATATATAGTAACAGGGATGATGGCTGGTATATATAGTAACAGGGATGATGGCAGGTATATATAGTAACAGGGATGATGGCTGGTATATACAGTAACAGGGATGATGGCTGGTATATATAGTAACAGGGATGATGGCAGGTACATATAGTAACAGGGATGATGGCAGGTATATATAGTAACAGGGATGATGGCTGGTGTATATATAGTAACAGGGATGATGGCAGGTACATATAGTAACAGGGATGATGGCTGGTATATATAGTAACGGGGATGATGGCAGGCGTATATAGTAACGGGGATGATGACTGGTATATATAGTAACGGGGATGATGGCAGGTATATATAGTAACGGGGATAATGGCAGGTATATATAGTAACGGGGATGATGGCTGGTATATATAGTAACGGGGATGATGGCTGGTATATATAGTAACGGGGATGATGGCAGGTATATATAGTAACGGGGATGATGGCTGGTGTATATATAGTAACGGGGATGATGGCAGGTATATATAGTAACGGGGATGATGGCTGGTATATATAGTAACGGGGATGATGGCTGGTATATATAGTAACGGGGATGATGGCTGGTGTATATATAGTAACGGGGATGATAGCAGGTATATATAGTAACGGGGATGATGGCTGGTATATACAGTAACAGGGATGATGGCTGGTATATATAGTAACAAGGATGATGGCTGGTATATATAGTAACAGGGATGATGGCAGGTATATATAGTAACAGGGATGATAGCAGGTATATATAGTAACAGGGATGATGGCTGGTATATACAGTAACAGGGATGATGGCTGGTATATATAGTAACAAGGATGATGACTGGTATATATAGTAACAGGGATGATGGCTGGCATATATAGTAACAGGGATGATGGCAGGTATATATAGTAACAGGGATGATGGCTGGTATATATAGTAACAGGGATGATGGCAGGTATATATAGTAACAGGGATGATGGCAGGTATATATAGTAACAGGGATGATGGCTGGTATATATAGTAACAGGGATGATGGCTGGTATATATAGTAACAGGGATGATGGCAGGTATATATAGTAACAGGGATGATGGCTGGTATATATAGTAACAGGGATGATGGCTGGTATATATAGTAACAGGGATGATGGCTGGTATATATAGTAACAGGGATGATGGCAGGTATATATAGTAACAGGGATGATGGCAGGTATATATAGTAACAGGGATAATGGCTGGTATATATATAGTAACAGGGATGATGGCTGGTGTATATAGTAACAGGGATGATGGCAGGTATATATAGTAACAGGGATGATGGCTGGTATATATAATAACAGGGATGATGGCCGGTATATATAGTAACAGGGATGATGGCTGGTATATATAGTAACAGGGATGATGGCAGGTATATATAGTAACAGGGATGATGGCTGGTATATATAATAACAGGGATGATGGCTGGTATATATAATAACAGGGATGATGGCCGGTATATATAGTAACAGGGATGATGGCTGGTATATATAGTAACAGGGATGATGGCAGGTATATATAGTAACAGGGATGATGGCTGGTATATATAGTAACAGGGATGATGGCAGGTATATATAGTAACAGGGATGATGGCTGGTATATGTAATAACAGGGATGATGGCCGGTATATATAGTAACAGGGATGATGGCTGGTATATATAGTAACAGGGATGATGGCTGGTATATATAGTAACAGGGATGATGGCAGGTATATATAGTAACAGGGATGATGGCTGGTATATATAGTAACAGGGATGATGGCTGGTATATATAGTAACAGGGATGATGGCTGGTATATATAGTAACAGGGATGATGGCTGGTATATATAGTAACAGGGATGATGGCAGGTATATATAGTAACAGGGATGATGGCTGGTATATATAGTAACAGGGATGATGGCTGGTATATATAGTAACAGGGATGATGGCTGGTATATATAGTAACAGGGATGATGGCAGGTATATATAGTAACAGGGATGATGGCTGGTTTATATAGTAACAGGGATGATGGCTGGTATATATAGTAACAGGGATGATGGCTGGTATATATAGTAACAGGGATGATGGCAGGTATATATAGTAACAGGGATGATGGCTGGTATATATAGTAACATGGATTATGGCTGGTGTATATAGTAACAGGGATGATGGCAGGTATATATAGTAACAGGGATGGTGGCAGGTATATATAATAACAGGGATGATGGCTGGTATATATAGTAACAGGGATGATGGCTGGTATATATAGTAACAGGGATGATGGCTGGTATATATAGTAACAGGGATGATGGCAGGTATATATAGTAACAGGGATGATGGCTGGTATATATAGTAACAGGGATGATGGCTGGTATATATAGTAACAGGGATGATGGCTGGTATATATAGTAACAGGGATGATGGCTGGTATATATAGTAACAGGGATGATGGCTGGTATATATAGTAACAGGGATGATGGCTGGTATATATAGTAACAGGGATGATGGCAGGTATATATAGTAACAGGGATGATGGCTGGTATATATAGTAACAGGGATGATGGCTGGTATATATAGTAACAGGGATGATGGCTGGTATATATAGTAACAGGGATGATGGCTGGTGTATATAGTAACAGGGATGATGGCTGGTATATATAGTAACGGGGATGATTGCAGGTATATATAGTAACGGGGATAATGGCAGGTATATATAGTAACAGGGATGATGGCTGGTATATATAGTAACAGGGATGATGGCAGGTATATATAGTAACAGGGATGATGGCAGGTATATATAGTAACAGGGATGATGGCTGGTATATATAGTAACAGGGATGATGGCTGGTATATATAGTAACAGGGATGATGGCTGGTATATATAGTAACGGATGATGGCAGGTATATATAGTAACAGGGATGATGGCAGGTATATATAGTAACGGGGATAATGGCAGGTATATATAGTAACGGGGATGATGGCTGGTATATATAGTAACAGGGATGATGGCAGGTATATATAGTAACAGGGATGATGGCAGGTATATATAGTAACAGGGATGATGGCTGGTATATATAGTAACAGGGATGATGGCTGGTATATATAGTAACAGGGATGATGGCTGGTATATATAGTAACGGATGATGGCAGGTATATATAGTAACAGGGATGATGGCAGGTATATATAGTAACAGGGATGATGGCTGGTATATATAGTAACAGGGATGATGGCAGGTATATATAGTAACAGGGATGATGGCAGGTATATATAGTAACAGGGATGATGGCTGGTATATATAGTAACAGGGATGATGGCTGGTGTATATAGTAACAGGGATGATGGCTGGTATATATAGTAACAGGGATGATGGCTGGTATATATAGTAACGGATGATGGCAGGTATATATAGTAACAGGGATGATGGCTGGTATATATAGTAACAGGGATGATGGCAGGTATATATATTAACAGGGATGATGGCAGGTATATATAGTAACAGGGATGATGGCAGGTATATATAGTAACAGGGATGATGGCAGGTATATATAGTAACAGGGATGATGGCAGGTATATATAGTAACAGGGATGATGGCAGGTATATATAGTAACAGGGATGATGGCTGGTATATATAGTAACAGGGATGATGGCAGGTATATATAGTAACAGGGATGATGGCTGGTATATATAGTAACGGGGATGATGGCAGGTATATATAGTAACAGGGATGATGGCAGGTATATATAGTAGCCATCATCCCTATATATACATATATAGTAACAGGGATGATGGCAGGTATATATAGTAACAGGGATGATGGCAGGTATATATAGTAGCCATCATCCCTATATATACATATATAGTAACAGGGATGATGGCTGGTATTTATAGTAACAGGGATGATGGCAGGTATTTATAGTAACAGGGATGATGGCAGGTATATATAGTAACAGGGATGATGGCTGGTATATATAGTAACAGGGATGATGGCTGGTGTATATAGTAACAGGGATGATGGCTGGTATATATAGTAACAGGGATGATGGCTGGTATATATAGTAACAGGGATGATGGCAGGTATATATAGTAGCCATCATCCCTATATATACATATATAGTAACAGGGATGATGGCAGGTATTTATAGTAACAGGGATGATGGCTGGTATATAAAGTAACAGGGATGATGGCTGGTATATATAGTAACAGGGATGATGGCTGGTATATATAGTAACGGATGATGGCAGGTATATATAGTAACAGGGATGATGGCAGGTATATATAGTAACAGGGATGATGGCTGGTATATATAGTAACAGGGATGATGGCTGGTGTATATAGTAACAGGGATGACGGCAGGTATATATAGTAACAGGGATGACGGCTGGTATATATAGTAACAGGGATGATGGCTGGTATATATAGTAACAGGGATGATGGCAGGTATATATAGTAACAGGGATGATGGCAGGTATATATAGTAACAGGGATGATGGCAGGTATATATAGTAACAGGGATGATGGCAGGTATATATAGTAACAGGGATGATGGCTGGTATATATAGTAACAGGGATGATGGCTGGTATATATAGTAACAGGGATGATGGCTGGTGTATATAGTAACAGGGATGATGGCAGGTATATATAGTAACAGGGATGATGGCAGGTATATATAGTAACAGGGATGATGGCAGGTATATATAGTAACAGGGATGATGGCAGGTATATATAGTAACAGGGATGATGGCAGGTATATATAGTAACAGGGATGATGGCAGGTATATATAGTAACAGGGATGATGGCTGGTATATATAGTAACAGGGATGATGGCAGGTATATATAGTAACAGGGATGATGGCTGGTATATATAGTAACGGGGATGATGGCAGGTATATATAGTAACAGGGATGATGGCAGGTATATATAGTAGCCATCATCCCTATATATACATATATAGTAACAGGGATGATGGCAGGTATATATAGTAACAGGGATGATGGCAGGTATATATAGTAGCCATCATCCCTATATATACATATATAGTAACAGGGATGAAGGCTGGTATTTATAGTAACAGGGATGATGGCAGGTATTTATAGTAACAGGGATGATGGCAGGTATATATAGTAACAGGGATGATGGCTGGTATATATAGTAACAGGGATGATGGCTGGTGTATATAGTAACAGGGATGATGGCTGGTATATATAGTAACAGGGATGATGGCTGGTATATATAGTAACAGGGATGATGGCAGGTGTATATATAGTAACAGGGATGATAGCAGGTGTATATATAGTAACAGGGATGATGGCAGGTATATATAGTAACGGATGATGGCCGGTATATATAGTAACAGGGATGATGGCTGGTATATAGAGTAACAGGGATGATGGCTGGTATATATAGTAACAGGGATGATGGCAGGTATATATATAGTAACGGATGATGGCTGGTATATATAGTAACAGGGATGATGGCAGGTATATATAGTAACAGGGATGATGGCAGGTATATATAGTAACAGGGATGATGGCTGGTATATACAGTAACAGGGATGATGGCTGGTATATATAGTAACAGGGATGATGGCAGGTATATACAGTAACGGGGATGATGACAGGTATATATAGTAACAGGGATGATGGCTGGTATATATAGTAACAGGGATGATGGCTGGTATATATAGTAACAGGGATGATGGCTGGTATATATAGTAACGGGGATGATGGCTGGTATATATAGTAACGGGGATGATGGCTGGTATATATAATAACGGGGATGATGGCAGGTATATATAGTAACGGGGATAATGGCAGGTATATATAGTAACAGGGATGATGGCTGGTATATATAGTAACAGGGATGATGGCAGGTATATATAGTAACAGGGATGATGGCTGGTATATATAGTAACAGGGATGATGGCAGGTATATATAGTAACGGGGATAATGGCAGGTATATATAGTAACAGGGATGATGGCTGGTATATATAGTAACAGGGATGATGGCTGGTATATATAGTAACAGGGATGATGGCAGGTATATATAGTAACAGGGATGATGGCTGGTATATATAGTAACAGGGATGATGGCAGGTATATATAGTAACAGGGATGATGGCAGGTATATATAGTAACGGATGATGACAGGTATATATAGTAACAGGGATGATGGCTGGTATATATAGTAACAGGGATGATGGCAGGTATATATAGTAACAGGGATGATGGCTGGTATATATAGTAACGAGGATGATGGCAGGTATATATAGTAACAGGGATGATGGCAGGTATATATAGTAACAGGGATGATGGCTGGTATATATAGTACCATGGATGATGGCTGGTATATATAGTAACGGGGATGATGACTGGTATATATAGTAACGGGGATGATGGCAGGTATATATAGTAACGGGGATAATGGCAGGTATATATAGTAACGGGGATGATGGCTGGTATATATAGTAACGGGATGATGGCTGGTATATATAGTAACGGGGATGATGGCAGGTATATATAGTAACGGGGATGATGGCTGGTGTATATATAGTAACGGGGATGATGGCTGGTATATATAGTAACGGGGATGATGGCTGGTATATATAGTAACGGGGATGATGGCTGGTATATATAGTAACGGGGATGATAGCAGGTATATATATAGTACCAGGGATGATGGCTGGTATATATAGTAACAGGGATGATGGCAGGTATATACAGTAACATGGATGATGGCTGGTATATATAGTAACAGGGATGATGGCAGGTATATATAGTAACAGGGATGATGGCAGGTATATATAGTAACAGGGATGATGGCTGGTATATATATAGTAACAGGGATGATGGCTGGTATATATAGTAACAGGGATGATGGCAGGTATATATAGTAACAGGGATGATGGCTGGTATATATAGTAACAGGGATGATGGCTGGTATATATAGTAACGGATGATGGCTGGTATATATAGTAACAGGGATGACGGCAGGTATATATAGTAACAGGGATGACGGCAGGTATATATAGTAACAGGGATGATGGCAGGTATATATAGTAACAGGGATGATGGCTGGTATATATAGTAACAGGGATGATGGCAGGTATATATAGTAACAGGGATGATGGCAGGTATATATAGTAACAGGGATGATGGCTGGTATATACAGTAACAGGGATGATGGCTGGTATATATAGTAACAGGGATGATGGCAGGTATATACAGTAACAGGGATGATGGCAGGTATATATAGTAACAGGGATGATGGCTGGTATATATAGTAACAGGGATGATGGCTGGTATATATAGTAACGGGGATGATGGCTGGTATATATAGTAACGGGGATGATGGCTGGTATATATAATAACGGGGATGATGGCAGGTATATATAGTAACGGGGATAATGGCAGGTATATATAGTAACAGGGATGATGGCTGGTATATATAGTAACAGGGATGATGGCAGGTATATATAGTAACAGGGATGATGGCTGGTATATATAGTAACAGGGATGATGGCAGGTATATATAGTAACGGGGATAATGGCAGGTATATATAGTAACAGGGATGATGGCTGGTATATATAGTAACAGGGATGATGGCTGGTATATATAGTAACAGGGATGATGGCAGGTATATATAGTAACAGGGATGATGGCTGGTATATATAGTAACAGGGATGATGGCAGGTATATATAGTAACAGGGATGATGGCAGGTATATATAGTAACGGATGATGACAGGTATATATAGTAACAGGGATGATGGCTGGTATATATAGTAACAGGGATGATGGCTGGTATATATAGTAACAGGGATGATGGCAGGTGTATATATAGTAACAGGGATGATGACAGGTATATATAGTAACAGGGATGATGGCTGGTATATATAGTACCATGGATGATGGCTGGTATATATAGTAACGGGGATGATGACTGGTATATATAGTAACGGGGATGATGGCAGGTATATATAGTAACGGGGATAATGGCAGGTATATATAGTAACGGGGATGATGGCTGGTATATATAGTAACGGGGATGATGGCTGGTATATATAGTAACGGGGATGATGGCAGGTATATATAGTAACGGGGATGATGGCTGGTGTATATATAGTAACGGGGATGATGGCTGGTATATATAGTAACGGGGATGATGGCTGGTATATATAGTAACAGGGATGATGGCTGGTATATATAGTAACAGGGATGATGGCTGGTATATATAGTAACAGGGATGATGGCAGGTATATATAGTAACAGGGATGATGGCTGGCATATATAGTAACAGGGATGATGGCTGGTATATATAGTAACAGGGATGATGGCTAGTATATATAGTAACAGGGATGATGGCAGGTATATATATTAACAGGGATGATGGCTGGTATATATAGTAACAGGGATGATGGCTGGTGTATATATATATAGTAACAGGGATGATGGCAGGTATATATAGTAATAGGGATGATGGCTGGTATATATAGTAACAGGGATGATGGCTGGTATATATAGTAACAGGGATGATGGCTGGTATATATAGTAACAGGGATGATGGCAGGTATATATATAGTAACGGATGATGGCTGGTATATATAGTAACAGGGATGATGGCAGGTATATATAGTAACAGGGATGATGGCAGGTATATATAGTAACAGGGATGATGGCTGGTATATACAGTAACAGGGATGATGGCTGGTATATATAGTAACAGGGATGATGGCAGGTATATACAGTAACAGGGATGATGGCAGGTGTATATATAGTAACAGGGATGATGGCTGGTATATATAGTAACAGGGATGATGGCAGGTATATATAGTAACAGGGATGATGGCTGGTATATATAGTAACAGGGATGATGGCTGGTATATATAGTAACAGGGATGATGGCTGGTATATACAGTAACAGGGATGATGGCTGGTATATATAGTAACAGGGATGATGGCAGGTACATATAGTAACAGGGATGATGGCAGGTATATATAGTAACAGGGATGATGGCTGGTGTATATATAGTAACAGGGATGATGGCAGGTACATATAGTAACAGGGATGATGGCTGGTATATATAGTAACGGGGATGATGGCAGGCGTATATAGTAACGGGGATGATGACTGGTATATATAGTAACGGGGATGATGGCAGGTATATATAGTAACGGGGATAATGGCAGGTATATATAGTAACGGGGATGATGGCTGGTATATATAGTAACGGGGATGATGGCTGGTATATATAGTAACGGGGATGATGGCTGGTATATATAGTAACGGGGATGATGGCAGGTATATATAGTAACGGGGATGATGGCTGGTGTATATATAGTAACGGGGATGATGGCAGGTATATATAGTAACGGGGATGATGGCTGGTATATATAGTAACGGGGATGATGGCTGGTATATATAGTAACGGGGATGATGGCTGGTGTATATATAGTAACGGGGATGATAGCAGGTATATATAGTAACAGGGATGATGGCTGGTATATACAGTAACGGATGATGGCTGGTATATATAGTAACAAGGATGATGGCTGGTATATATAGTAACAGGGATGATGGCAGGTATATATAGTAACAGGGATGATAGCAGGTATATATAGTAACAGGGATGATGGCTGGTATATACAGTAACAGGGATGATGGCTGGTATATATAGTAACAAGGATGATGACTGGTATATATAGTAACAGGGATGATGGCTGGCATATATAGTAACAGGGATGATGGCAGGTATATATAGTAACAGGGATGATGGCTGGTATATATAGTAACAGGGATGATGGCAGGTATATATAGTAACAGGGATGATGGCAGGTATATATAGTAACAGGGATGATGGCTGGTATATATAGTAACAGGGATGATGGCTGGTATATATAGTAACAGGGATGATGGCAGGTATATATAGTAACAGGGATGATGGCTGGTATATATAGTAACAGGGATGATGGCTGGTATATATAGTAACAGGGATGATGGCTGGTATATATAGTAACAGGGATGATGGCAGGTATATATAGTAACAGGGATGATGGCAGGTATATATAGTAACAGGGATAATGGCTGGTATATATATAGTAACAGGGATGATGGCTGGTGTATATAGTAACAGGGATGATGGCAGGTATATATAGTAACAGGGATGATGGCTGGTATATATAATAACAGGGATGATGGCCGGTATATATAGTAACAGGGATGATGGCTGGTATATATAGTAACAGGGATGATGGCAGGTATATTTAGTAACAGGGATGATGGCTGGTATATATAATAACAGGGATGATGGCCGGTATATATAGTAACAGGGATGATGGCTGGTATATATAGTAACAGGGATGATGGCAGGTATATATAGTAACAGGGATGATGGCTGGTATATATAGTAACAGGGATGATGGCTGGTTTATATAGTAACAGGGATGATGGCTGGTATATATAGTAACAGGGATGATGGCTGGTATATATAGTAACAGGGATGATGGCAGGTATATATAGTAACAGGGATGATGGCTGGTATATATAGTAACAGGGATTATGGCTGGTGTATATAGTAACAGGGATGATGGCAGGTATATATAGTAACAGGGATGGTGGCTGGTATATATAATAACAGGGATGATGGCTGGTATATATAGTAACAGGGATGATGGCTGGTATATATAGTAACAGGGATGATGGCTGGTATATATAGTAACAGGGATGATGGCAGGTATATATAGTAACAGGGATGATGGCTGGTATATATAGTAACAGGGATGATGGCTGGTATATATAGTAACAGGGATGATGGCTGGTATATATAGTAACAGGGATGATGGCTGGTATATATAGTAACAGGGATGATGGCTGGTATATATAGTAACAGGGATGATGGCTGGTATATATAGTAACAGGGATGATGGCAGGTATATATAGTAACAGGGATGATGGCTGGTATATATAGTAACAGGGATGATGGCTGGTATATATAGTAACAGGGATGATGGCTGGTATATATAGTAACAGGGATGATGGCTGGTGTATATAGTAACAGGGATGATGGCTGGTATATATAGTAACGGGGATGATTGCAGGTATATATAGTAACGGGGATAATGGCAGGTATATATAGTAACAGGGATGATGGCTGGTATATATAGTAACAGGGATGATGGCAGGTATATATAGTAACAGGGATGATGGCAGGTATATATAGTAACAGGGATGATGGCTGGTATATATAGTAACAGGGATGATGGCTGGTATATATAGTAACAGGGATGATGGCTGGTATATATAGTAACGGATGATGGCAGGTATATATAGTAACAGGGATGATGGCAGGTATATATAGTAACAGGGATGATGGCTGGTATATATAGTAACAGGGATGATGGCAGGTATATATAGTAACAGGGATGATGGCAGGTATATATAGTAACAGGGATGATGGCTGGTATATATAGTAACAGGGATGATGGCTGGTATATATAGTAACGGGGATGATGGCAGGTATATATAGTAACGGGGATAATGGCAGGTATATATAGTAACGGGGATGATGGCTGGTATATATAGTAACAGGGATGATGGCAGGTATATATAGTAACAGGGATGATGGCAGGTATATATAGTAACAGGGATGATGGCTGGTATATATAGTAACAGGGATGATGGCTGGTATATATAGTAACAGGGATGATGGCTGGTATATATAGTAACGGATGATGGCAGGTATATATAGTAACAGGGATGATGGCAGGTATATATAGTAACAGGGATGATGGCTGGTATATATAGTAACAGGGATGATGGCAGGTATATATAGTAACAGGGATGATGGCAGGTATATATAGTAACAGGGATGATGGCTGGTGTATATAGTAACAGGGATGATGGCTGGTATATATAGTAACAGGGATGATGGCTGGTATATATAGTAACGGATGATGGCAGGTATATATAGTAACAGGGATGATGGCTGGTATATATAGTAACAGGGATGATGGCAGGTATATATAGTAACAGGGATGATGGCAGGTATATATAGTAACAGGGATGATGGCAGGTATATATAGTAACAGGGATGATGGCAGGTATATATAGTAACAGGGATGATGGCAGGTATATATAGTAACAGGGATGATGGCAGGTATATATAGTAACAGGGATGATGGCTGGTATATATAGTAACAGGGATGATGGCAGGTATATATAGTAACAGGGATGATGGCTGGTATATATAGTAACGGGGATGATGGCAGGTATATATAGTAACAGGGATGATGGCAGGTATATATAGTAGCCATCATCCCTATATATACATATATAGTAACAGGGATGATGGCTGGTATTTATAGTAACAGGGATGATGGCAGGTATATATAGTAGCCATCATCCCTATATATACATATATAGTAACAGGGATGATGGCTGGTATTTATAGTAACAGGGATGATGGCAGGTATTTATAGTAACAGGGATGATGGCAGGTATATATAGTAACAGGGATGATGGCTGGTATATATAGTAACAGGGATGATGGCTGGTGTATATAGTAACAGGGATGATGGCTGGTATATATAGTAACAGGGATGATGGCTGGTATATATAGTAACAGGGATGATGGCAGGTATATATAGTAGCCATCATCCCTATATATACATATATAGTAACAGGGATGATGGCAGGTATTTATAGTAACAGGGATGATGGCTGGTATATATAGTAACAGGGATGATGGCTGGTATATATAGTAACAGGGATGATGGCTGGTATATATAGTAACAGGGATGATGGCAGGTATATATAGTAACAGGGATGATGGCTGGTATATATAGTAACAGGGATGATGGCTGGTATATATAGTAACAGGGATGATGGCTGGTATATATAGTAACATGGATGATGGCTGGTATATATAGTAACAGGGATGATGGCAGGTATATATAGTAACAGGGATGATGGCTGGTATATATAGTAACAGGGATGATGGCAGGTATATATAGTAACAGGGATGATGGCTGGTATATATAGTAACGGGGATGATGGCTGGTATATATAGTAACAGGGATGATGGCAGGTATATATAGTAACAGGGATGATGGCTGGTATATATAGTAACGGGGATGATGGCAGGTATATATAGTAATGGGGATGATGGCAGGTATATATAGTAACAGGGATGATGGCTGGTATATATAGTAACGGATGATGGCAGGTATATATAGTAACAGGGATGATGGCTGGTATATATAGTAACAGGGATGATGGCTGGTATATATAGTAACAGGGATGATGGCTGGTATATATAGTAACAGGGATGATGGCTGGTATATATAGTAACAGGTATGATGGCAGGTATATATAGTAACATGGATGATGGCTGGTATATATAGTAACAGGGATGATGGCTGGTTATATATAGTAACAGGGATGATGGCTGGTATATATAGTAACAGGGATGATGGCTGGTATATATAGTAACAGGGATGATGACTGGTATATATAGTAACAGGGACGATGCCTGGTATATATAGTAACAGGGATGATGGCTGGTATATATAGTAACAGGGATGATGGCTGGTATATATAGTAACAGGGATGATGGCAGGTATATATAGTAACGGGTATGATGGCAGGTATATATAGTAACGGGGATGATGGCTGGTATATATAGTAACAGGGATGATGGCAGGTATATATAGTAACAGGGATGATGGCTGGTATATATAGTAACGGGGATGATGGCAGGTATATATAGTAATGGGGATGATGGCAGGTATATATAGTAACAGGGATGATGGCTGGTATATATAGTAACAGGGATGATGGCTGGTATATATAGTAACAGGGATGATGGCTGGTATATATAGTAACGGGGATGATGGCAGGTATATATAGTAACGGGGATGATGGCTGGTATATATAGTAACAGGGATGATGGCAGGTATATATAGTAACAGGGATGATGGCAGGTATATATAGTAACAGGCATGATGGCTGGTATATATAGTAACAGGGATGATGGCTGGTATATATAGTAACAGGGATGATGGCAGGTATATATAGTAACAGGGATGATGACAGGTATATATAGTAACAGGGATGATGGCTGGTATATATAGTAACAGGGATGATGGCTGGTATATATAGTAACAGGGACGATGCCTGGTATATATAGTAACAGGGACGATGGCTGGTATATATAGTAACAGGGATGATGGCAGGTATATATAGTAACAGGGATGATGGCTGGTATATATAGTAACAGGGATGATGGCAGGTATATATAGTAACGGGTATGATGGCAGGTATATATAGTAACGGGGATGATGGCTGGTATATATAGTAACGGGGATGATGGCTGGTATATATAGTAACGGGGATGATGGCTGGTATATATAGTAACAGGGATGATGGCTGGTATATATAGTAACAGGGATGATGGCAGGTATATATAGTAACATGGATGATGGCTGGTATATATAGTAACGGGTATGATGGCAGGTATATATAGTAACAGGGATGATGACTGGTATATATAGTAACAGGGACGATGCCTGGTATATATAGTAACAGGGATGATGGCTGGTATATATAGTAACAGGGATGATGGCAGGTATATATAGTAACGGGTATGATGGCAGGTATATATAGTAACGGGTATGATGGCAGGTATATATAGTAACGGGGATGATGGCTGGTATATATAGTAACAGGGATGATGGCTGGTATATATAGTAACAGGGATGATGGCTGGTATATATAGTAACAGGGATGATGGCTGGTATATATAGTAACAGGGATGATGGCTGGTATATATAGTAACAGGGATGATGGCTGGTATATATAGTAACAGGGATGATGGCAGGTATATATAGTAACAGGGATGATGGCAGGTATATGTAGTAACAGGGATGATGGCTGGTATATATAGTAACAGGGATGATGGCTGGTATATATAGTAACAGGGATGATGGCTGGTATATATAGTAACAGGGATGATGGCTGGTATATATAGTAACAGGGATGATGGCTGGTATATATAGTAACAAGGATGATGGCAGGTATATATAGTAACAGGGATGATGACAGGTATATATAGTAACAGGGATGATGGCTGGTATATATAGTAACAGGGATGATGGCAGGTATATATAGTAACGGGGATGATGGCAGGTATATATAGTAATGGGGATGATGGCAGGTATATATAGTAACGGGGATGATGGCTGGTATATATAGTAACAGGGATGATGGCAGGTATATATAGTAATGGGGATGATGGCAGGTATATATAGTAACAGGGATGATGGCAGGTATATATAGTAACAGGGATGATGGCTGGTATATATAGTAACAGGGATGATAGCTGGTATATATAGTAACAGGGATGATGGCTGGTATATATAGTAACAGGGATGATAGCTGGTATATATAGTAACAGGGATGATGGCTGGTATATATAGTAACAGGGATGATGGCAGGTATATATAGTAACAGGGATGATGGCTGGTATATATAGTAACAGGGATGATGGCTGGTATATATAGTAACAGGGATGATGGCTGGTATATATAGTAACAGGGATGATGGCTGGTATATATAGTAACAGGGATGATGGCAGGTATATGTAGTAACAGGGATGATGGCTGGTATATATAGTAACAGGGATGATGGCTGGTATATATAGTAACAGGGACGATGGCAGGTATATATAGTAACAGGGATGATGGCTGGTATATATAGTAACAGGGATGATGGCTGGTATATATAGTAACAGGGATGATGGCTGGTATATATAGTAACAGGGATGATGGCTGGTATATATAGTAACAGGGATGATGGCTGGTATATATAGTAACAGGGATGATGGCTGGTATATATAGTAACAGGGATGATGGCAGGTATATATAGTAACAGGGATGATGACAGGTATATATAGTAACAGGGATGATGGCTGGTATATATAGTAACAGGGATGATGGCTGGTATATATAGTAACAGGGATGATGGCTGGTATATATAGTAACAGGGATGATGGCTGGTATATATAGTAACAGGGATGATGGCAGGTATATATAGTAACAGGGATGATGGCTGGTATATATAGTAACAGGGATGATGGCAGGTATATATAGTAACAGGGATGATGGCTGGTATATATAGTAACAGGGATGATGGCAGGTATATATAGTAACAGGGATGATGGCAGGTATATATAGTAACAGAGATGATGACTGGTATATATAGTAGCAGGGATGATGGCAGGTATATATATAGTAACAGGGATGATGGCTGGTATATATAGTAACAGGGATGATGGCTGGTATATATAGTAACAGGGATGATGGCTGGTATATATAGTAACAGGGATGATGGCTGGTGTATATAGTAACAGGGATGATGGCAGGTGTATATATAGTAACAGGGATGATGGCAGGTATATATAGTAACAGAGATGATGACTGGTGTATATAGTAACAGGGATGATGGCAGGTGTATATATAGTAACAGGGACGATGACTGGTATATATAGTAACGGGGACGATGCCTGGTATATATAGTAACGGGGATGATGGCTGGTATATATAGTAACAGGGATGATGGCTGGTATATATAGTAACAGGGATGATGGCAGGTATATATAGTAACAGGGATGATGGCTGGTATATATAGTAACGGGGATGATGGCAGGTATATATAGTAACGGGGATGATGGCAGGTATATATAGTAACAGGGATGATGGCTGGTATATATAGTAACAGGGATGATGGCTGGTATATATAGTAACAGGGATGATGGCTGGTATATATAGTAACAGGGATGATGGCTGGTATATAAAGTAACAGGGATGATGGCTGGTATATATAGTAACGGGGATGATGGCTGGTATATATAGTAACAGGGATGATGGCAGGTATATATAGTAACAGGGATGATGGCTGGTATATATAGTAACAGGGATGATGGCTGGTATATAAAGTAACAGGGATGATGGCTGGTATATATAGTAACGGGGATGATGGCTGGTATATATAGTAACGGGGATGATGGCTGGTATATATAGTAACAGGGATGATGGCTGGTATATATAGTAACAGGGATGATGGCTGGTATATATAGTAACAAGGATGATGGCTGGTATATATAGTAACAGGGATGATGGCAGGTATATATAGTAACAGGGATGATGGCAGGTATATATAGTAACAGGGATGACGGCAGGTATATATAGTAACAGGGATAATGGCAGGTGTATATATAGTAACAGGGATGATGGCAGGTATATATAGTAACAGGGATGATGGCAGGTATATATAGTAACAGGGATGATGGCTAGTATATATAGTAACAGGGATGATGGCTGGTATATATAGTAACAGGGATGATGGCTGGTATATATAGTAACAGCGATGATGGCAGGTATATATAGTAACAGGGATGATGGCTGGTATATATAGTAACAGGGATGATGGCTGGTGTATATAGTAGCAGGGATGATGGCAGGTATATATATAGTAACAGGGATGATGGCTGGTATATATAGTAACAGGGATGATGGCTGGTATATATAGTAACAGGGATGATGGCTGGTATATATAGTAACAGGGATGATGGCTGGTGTATATAGTAACAGGGATGATGGCAGGTGTATATATAGTAACAGGGATGATGGCAGGTATATATAGTAACAGAGATGATGACTGGTGTATATAGTAACAGGGATGATGGCAGGTGTATATATATAGTAACAGGGACGATGACTGGTATATATAGTAACAGGGACGATGCCTGGTATATATAGTAACGGGGATGATGGCTGGTATATATAGTAACAGGGATGATGGCTGGTATATATAGTAACAGGGATGATGGCAGGTATATATAGTAACAGGGATGATGGCTGGTATATATAGTAACAGGGATGATGGCAGGTATATATAGTAACGGGGATGATGGCAGGTATATATAGTAACAGGGATGATGGCTGGTATATATAGTAACAGGGATGATGGCTGGTATATATAGTAACAGGGATGATGGCTGGTATATATAGTAACAGGGATGATGGCAGGTATATATAGTAACAGGGATGATGGCTGGTATATGTAGTAACAGGGATGATGGCAGGTATATATAGTAACAGGGATGATGGCTGGTATATATAGTAACAGGGACGATGGCTGGTATATATAGTAACAGGGATGATGGCAGGTATATATAGTAACAGGGATGATGGCTGGTATATATAGTAACAGGGATGATGGCAGGTATATATAATAACAGGGATGATGGCAGGTATATATAGTAACGGGGATGATGGCTGGTATATATAGTAACAGGGATGATGGCAGGTATATGTAGTAACAGGGATGATGGCAGGTATATATAGTAACAGGGATGATGGCTGGTATATATAGTAACAGGGACGATGGCTGGTATATATAGTAACAGGGATGATGGCAGGTATATATAGTAACAGGGATGATGGCTGGTATATATAGTAACAGGGATGATGGCAGGTATATATAATAACAGGGATGATGGCAGGTATATATAGTAACGGGGATGATGGCTGGTATATATAGTAACAGGGATGATGGCAGGTATATATAGTAACAGGGATGATGGCAGGTATATATAGTAACAGGGATGATGGCTGGTATATATAGTAACAGGGATGATGGCAGGTATGTATAGTAACAGGGATGATGGCTGGTATATATAGTAACAGGGATGATGGCTGGTATATAGAGGGATGATGGCTGGTATATATAGTAACAGGGATGATGGCAGGTATATATAGTAACAGGGATGATGGCAGGTATATATAGTAACAGGGATGATGGCAGGTATATATAGTAACAGGGATGATGGCTGGTATATATAGTAACAGGGATGATGGCTGGTATATATAGTAACAGGGATGATGGCAGGTATATATAGTAACAGGGATGATGGCTGGTATATATAGTAACAGGGATGATGGCTGGTGTATATAGTAGCAGGGATGATGGCAGGTATATATATAGTAACAGGGATGATGGCTGGTATATATAGTAACAGGGATGATGGCTGGTATATATAGTAACAGGGATGATGGCTGGTATATATAGTAACAGGGATGATGGCAGGTATATATAGTAACAGGGATGATGGCTGGTATATATAGTAACAGGGATGATGGCTGGTGTATATATAGTAACAGGGATGATGGGAGGTATATATAGTAACAGGGATTATGGCTGGTATATATAGTAACAGGGATGATGGCTGGTATATATAGTAACAGGGATGATGGCTGGTATATATAGTAACAGGGATGATGGCAGGTATATATAGTAACAGGGATGATGGCTGGTATATATAGTAACAGGGATGATGGCAGGTATATATAGTAACAGGGATGATGGCTGGTATATATAGTAACAGGGATGATGGCTGGTATATATAGTAACAGGGATGATGGCAGGTATATATAGTAACAGGGATGATGGCAGGTGTATATATAGTAACAGGGATGATGGCTGGTATATATAGTAACAGGGATGATGGCTGGTATATATAGTAACAGGGATGATGGCAGGTATATATAGTAACAGGGATGATGGCTGGTATATATAGTAACAGGGATGATGGCAGGTATATATAGTAACAGGGATGATGGCCGGTATATATAGTAACAGGGATGATGGCTGGTATATATAGTAACAGGGATGATGGCAGGTATATATAGTAACAGGGATGATGGCCGGTATATATAGTAACAGGGATGATGGCTGGTATATATAGTAACAGGGATGATGGCAGGTATATATAGTAACAGGGATGATGGCTGGTATATATAGTAACAGGGATGATGGCTGGTATATATAGTAACAGGGATGATGGCAGGTATATATAGTAACAGGGATGATGGCAGGTATATATAGTAACAGGGATGATGGCTGGTATATATAGTAACGGATGATGGCAGGTATATATAGTAACAGGGATGATGGCTGGTATATATAGTAACAGGGATGATGGCTGGTATATATAGTAACGGATGATGGCAGGTATATATAGTAACAGGGATGATGGCTGGTATATATAGTAACAGGGATGATGGCAGGTATATATAGTAACAGGGATGATGGCTGGTATATATAGTAACAGGGATGATGGCTGGTATATATAGTGACAGGGATGATGGCAGGTATATATAGTAACAGGGATGATGGCTGGTGTATATATAGTAACAGGGATGATGGCTGGTATATATAGTAACAGGGATGATGGCTGGTATATATAGTAACAGGGATGATGGCAGGTATATATAGTAACAGGGATGATGGCTGGTATATATAGTAACAGGGATGATGGCAGGTATATATAGTAACAGGGATGATGGCTGGTATATATAGTAACGGGGATGATGGCTGGTATATATAGTAACAGGGATGATGGCAGGTATATATAGTAACAGGGATGATGGCAGGTATATATAGTAACGGATGATGGCTGGTATATATAATAACAGGGATGATGGCTGGTATATATAGTAACGGGGATGATGGCTGGTATATATAGTAACAGGGATGATGGCTGGTATATATAGTAACAGGGATGATGGCTGGTATATATAGTAACAGGGATGATGGCAGGTATATATAGTAACAGGGATGATGGCTGGTATATATAGTAACAGGGATGATGGCTGGTATATATAGTAACGGGGATGATGGCTGGTATATATAGTAACGGGGATGATGACTGGTATATATAGTAACAGGGATGATGGCTGGTATATATATAGTAACATGGATGATGGCAGGTATATATAGTAACAGGGATGATGGCTGGTATATATAGTAACATGGATGATGGCTGGTATATATAGTAACGGGGATGATGGCAGGTATATATAGTAACAGGGATGATGGCTGGTATATATAGTAACAGGGATGATGGCTGGTATATATAGTAACAGGGATGATGGCAGGTATATATAGTAACAGGGATGATGGCAGGTATATATAGTAACAGGGATGATGGCTGGTATATATAGTAACAGGGATGATGGCTGGTATATATAGTAACAGGGATGATGGCTGGTATATATAGTAACAGGGATGATGGCTGGTATATATAGTAACAGGGATGATGGCTGGTATATATATAGTAACATGGATGATGGCAGGTATATATAGTAACAGGGATGATGGCTGGTATATATATAGTAACAGGGATGATGGCAGGTATATATAGTAACAGGGATGATGGCTGGTATATATAGTAACGGATGATGGCAGGTATATATAGTAACAGGGATGATGGCAGGTATATATAGTAACAGGGATGATGGCAGGTATATATAGTAACAGGGATGATGGCAGGTATATATAGTAACAGGGATGATGGCAGGTATATATAGTAACAGGGATGATGGCAGGTATATATAGTAACAGGGATGATGGCTGGTATATATAGTAACATGGATGATGGCAGGTATATATAGTAACATGGATGATGGCAGGTATATATAGTAACAGGGATGATGGCAGGTATATATAGTAACAGGGATGATGGCAGGTATATATAGTAACAGGGATGATGGCTGGTATATAGAGGGATGATGGGGGTTTTATCCTCTTCCATTCACTTTCAGAGAGGTCTGCAACACTTTCTAATGCAAACGCCTCTGTCCGATGTCAGAAAAGATTAACCCCTTCCCGTCGTAAACAACTTTCAGATTTTCATTTTCGTTTTTTCCTCCCCACATTCCAGAAGCCATAACGCCTTTATGTTTCCGTCTATATAGTCCTATGAGGGCTTGATTTTTTCGCTACGGGTTGTCGTTTTTCGTATCACTATTTATTTTGCCATATAATGTAATAAGAAACTGGAAAAAAATATTTGTGGGTTAGAAAATGAAAAAATCAGCGATTCCTCCATGGTTTTTTGCGCGCCGTTTTTACAGAATTCACTGTGCAATTAAAACAACATGTTACCTTTATTCTGCGGGTCAATACGATTACGGCGATACCAAATATGTGGAGCTTTTTCTATATTTTACTACTTTTACAAGTAAAAACCTAAGTGTAAAAAAGAAAATGTATTTTGTGTCGCCAAATCCCGAGAGCCGTTACTTTTCTATTTTTCCGTTGATTATTTGGTGTGACGGCTTATTTTTTGCGGGATAAGCTGTCGTTTTTAATAATATCATTTCGGGGTACATGAGACGGTTTGATCACTTTTTATGACATTTTTTGTGGGAGATGAGGTGACCAAAAAATAGAGATTCTGGCGTTTACAATGTTTTTGTTTTTTACGGCGTTCACCGTGCGGGTTAAATAATGATATATTGTGATAGTTCAGACGTTTGTGGACGCGGCGATACCAATTATCTTTATTTTTTACTATGCTCTAGGGGGGAAATGGGAAAAGGGGGGTTTTTGAACTTTTAATTTTTAATTATATTTTTTTTACACCAAAAAAAACTTTATTTGACTCATTTTTACTTTTTTTATTAGTCCCCCTAGGAGACTTCAACCAGCGATCGTTAGATCCTAATGTATTGTATTGCAGTATATCGTGATTCTGACAGGCTGCTATTAAGCCCTGCCGGAGGCAAGGCTTAATAGGTGTACAAAGATGGCGGACCTGGGGGCGTTCATTAAGCCCCCAGGCAGCCATAGCAACCATCGCCCCCCCGCGGGTCGCCCCCCTCTTTCTGACGATTTAGATGCTGCGGTCAGTAATGATCACAGCATTTAACGAGTTAATCTAGCGGGATCGCGCTCGAGCTCGATGCCGCTAGTTACTCTGAAGTGTCGGCTGTAACATACAGCCGACACCGTCATCGTATGGAGCGGGTTCACTGCGTGAGTCCGCTCCATACTTCCCCTACCCGACGTCACATGTTGGGAAGGGGTTAAAGGCTATGTACACCTATATATATATATTGGGGAAAACAGCAGCACAAAATGTTCAGTGTGAAAGGAGATCTCCCCAAACATGGGTGGTGCCGCAGCCAAGAATCCCAGGTCCAGGGGAGACCATCAATATGCAATGGAAGAAGGAACTGCAGCGCTCAAGATAATCCAAAGAAGTGGATGTGATTTATTCACCAGCCATAACAACACTTGCAACGTTTTGGGTCTTTATCGAGGATTTCATGGGTGGAAACGTTGCAAGTGTTGTTATGGCTGGTGAATAAATCACATCCACTTCTTTGGATTATCTCGAGTCCTGCAGTTCCTTCTTCCATTTTCTATTTATATAAAATGTGTATTTGCTGCAAATTTTCTAATTCATTTTTATTAAAAACTATTTTGACTTTCTGAGATACAGCTGCTTTGTATCCTGTATACAGAGCGGCTGTATCTAGCGCTGAAACCTGAATCTGTCAAGGTCGGCGGGACGGACGGGTTCAGTGGCAGCGGGTCCTGCGTGTCTCTGACATCTAGGAGCCACCTGTTATCCATCACATGGAAGTTATGAATTTAGGCTTCGTTCACATCTGCGTCGGGGGTCCGTTACGTCAGACCTTTCCAATAGTCGGACCCATGAACGGAAACCACAGCTTTACGTTTGTATCCCCATTGATTTAGACTGCGCTATTGATTCTGCCAAAAAAACTGAAACCTTACAGAATGGAAACAATTTGCATCGGAAGCGTTACCGGAACCGGAAACGACCCCAGAGAGCCCCTTTAAGTTGGGCTCCGTTCACATGTAGTTTTTTAGGCACGTCAGAGGAATACTCCAACGTAGCATCCCGTGCGCCCAGCGTATGCCAAGGGAGTGTTCTTTGGGCATACGCTGGGCTGGTACGTGTCCGCATATATTTTTTGGCTGTATAGAATAGCGTGGTCTGCAGTGGGGCGCAGTAAATAAACGTATACCTCGCGGTATACAACTTTCTTTACAACGGGCGACGTATCCCATAATGTATGGATTGTAGTTACTTGCTGATCTTATTGTTGTCGGTTTCTTTTAGGTCTTGTTTTGGGCTTGAAGTGATTGCAGAATGTCTCAGATCCAGCACTTGGTTACGTTACAGAATCCAAATCTAAAGGCCGTATCATATCCCGGAACACGCAGGTCTATATCTGCAATGGCACCAGGTGTGTGTATGTCTTCAGCACGGAGAAGAAGCAAGTGACGGGGAGATGCTTTATATTCTGTTTATATTCAGAACTATTGGAGCTTGGAGGGTGTTCACACCACGGCAACCATCTTTATACTAAAAGAGGCGCCAACTTTCACTAAAATCTCATCCTTTTATGTATCCAGCTCCTATGTAGACTTATGTGTCCTCATGGTTATAGACTACAAATCCTGTGTAGTCTGATGTTACGGTCGTGTGTAGGGCAGCCAACACATGAACGATCCCACTAGCAGCGTAACCCTAAACTGGCCAATCAGGTAGTCCGTGCCTATCTGGTGCCTGCGTAAAGGGGCATTGGATTGGCCAAATTCGGCTGATCAGACCTTACATACGTAATTTGGCGGACCACGGCGATTTTTTCCAACCTGGTGGATCACATCTCTGGAGGATAGAAGTCTACCATCGGCCACCACGAGCGTTCCTTTCTGTTATTTTTGCAAATAAAAATCACCCATTTCTGCAGACTTTAACCTCGTGTTTATGACCATCTTTACTCCACTCCCTGCTTCATCCTACTGTAGGATCAGACTGCACACAGGAGTTGTTTGTAATCTGTAGGACTGCATAGGAGCTGTATACACAAAACGGTGGAAGATTTTGAATCAAGACTATTTTTGCAAAGTTGTTTCAAGATGGATATACGCTGTCAAAGATGTGCCCGCTCCTGCAACCAATTTTTATTTGCTCTAATGCATCCTACTATTTTGTGTCTACAGCTCCTATGCAGACCTATGTGTCGCCATGACTACAGAGTACGAACAAGCCCTATGTATAGTCTGATTCTGCAGTCATGTGTTACTCCACTCCCTCGGTCGCTGCTACTTCTGAACCTACAGTAGAAGAGGCGGCAGAATCAGACTACACAGGGTGTATTTCTACTCTGTAACCATGGAGACACATAGGAATACATAGGAGCTGTATACACAAAGTGGTGGACTTTATTGAAAACCTAATATGTTGATGTTTTCCAGGCTGTCTATCTATTTCCCTCCAACGTTTGGCACATAGAATTTCCTACAAGTTCACGCCAGCTCTATGTCCTTTGTGCCCAGAATGGATTATACCTTCTAGAGTGGGATGAACAAGGAAGGTGAGACAGATCATTGAGTGTTCAATTCCACTACAGCGCCACCACAGGAGAAATGAAGCATTACATGATTCCCATGTAAATCAATGTGCTCTCTGTGATGGCTTGCCGGGTCCTCTGATGCTCTTTCTAGCAATTTTCTGCTCAGGGAAATAGATCAGGACTCCCCTCTATTAAGTCAGAAGTTCAGAACAGAGTCTGTGAGAATAGGCGATCAGAGGCTGAGAAGTCCTTGTACGCTGGTTTCAGACGGCCATGATTCAGCTACAATACCGGGACCTCCTACGTCTCTACCATTTATCTGAATGACCTTGTATTTGTTGTCTTTGGGATGCACAACTTGTAACGTTCCAGTCACTATTGAACACAATTTGTTTTGTTATTTGTTTCTATTCAGGTTGTTGATGGAACCCAGTTCTGCCATCAATAAAGGAGACGTGACCGTGGACCAGATAGGCCCCACTTTTGGTCGTGTGCTGGATCCGTCTATCTGCTCTTTCATGGTGGCCCATGAGGTTCTTGTTGTTGTATTAGCTCTGCAGGACAAATGGAAGATCTCAGTGTTTCAACTGGAATCCCTAAAACATGAAGAGCCGTCCACAGCCCCATCCAGAGAAGTGACGTTTTCTCATAAATATGGGCTGGACCGCTGTGACCTGCAGCCCGTCCTGTGCTGTGTTTCTCTGTGGAAAGAAGAAGCAATGAGCGCTGATTCTCCACGTCACTCAGCGCTGCAGGCTGCCTTATTCACTAGACTCTTTGGGGTTGATCTTGCAATATTGGAATCTCCCATGATCCTCTGTGGGTTCCCTGATGGTCAGGTAGTGAGCTTTCCAGTAGAGAGTGCTGGGGTGCGTCACTCTGCAAATCACAACCCAACCCACGGCTCAATGAAGCTTCTTTACCACTTGGAGCAGCCTGTCGTTTCTATAAGGATGCGATCATGTGACCTCAATACTGAGCAGCCCCTGCCGAAAATACAGCGTGTGACTGTTTACTGGTTGTTGGCCAGAAGGGTCTGATCGTGTCGGTGACAAGTGGTGATAATCCAGATGCCGTGTCCTGTGCATATAAAGATGACAGATTACCCTCCTCAGTGATCTGCACTTTCTACTCCACGTCCAGCGATCTCATCTATGTGACCCCATCACACCGGGGTAAAGAAACCGCAAGCAACAATACCGCCTGCTCCACAGTGTCCTCCCTCCGTCACAATATAGCCATGATCGTGGCCTTGTCACAGGTGTCCTCATTACATGGTAAGTTACTAAAAATTGTTCTACTTGTAGATTATGTACATATATTATATGTATATGTGTTGTGGAGGAGAATTGCTATGAGGTCACCGGGAGATTTCCCAACTTCAGAGGGGTTTACATTGGGTGACCCCTTCTGTGCTGGATTGTCCGGTCATAACACACTTACATGTAGTGGAACTGAATGACGTGTCAGGTTTTAGGAGTCTCCTTTTATGCAGATTTCCCTGAGAAATAACGCACCTCAATATGTCAATGACGAGACGTGAGATAACTGACGTCTCGTGTACCCGGATCCCCCCATTACAGGCTTCTCTTCCATTGCTGCTTCTCATCAGATGCCACTGCATAGAAAATACTCCCTCTCCTGGGACTGCAACTCATCCACATTCAAGTGAATACTGCAATACCACACACAGCCCGTAGATAAAAGTGGCACTGTTTCTGGAGACACAACTCAGCCCCTTTTTTCTAATTAGGAGCAACCTCTTTGGTTGTTTCAGGTGGTCCTTAAAGGGACATTCCCACCTATTCATTATATATGTCATAAATGTCTGATAGATGCGAGACCCGGCTCTGGGACCCGCATCTATCTCCAGAATGGGGGTCACCTGAACCCTGTCCCAGCTGGTGAAGCAGCGTCCCCCGTTTGTGGCATTCAGGTGGAGAATAACTGGGGTGGTGTTGGTGCTTGTGGGTGAGATGGGTGCGGGTCCCAGAGTCTGGACGCCCATCCATCAGACATTTATGGCATATCTTGTATTTTATAGACTTCAATAGAATAAACCATTTGGCAGCCAGTTGTAGTTTTGTGGGGGCATTAATTCATCGAGTTCATCCAGCCCTGACATAGAGAAGCTGCAAGCAGCAAGAGCAGCTCTTCAGGATCAGACTGAAGTCCCAGAGAATCCCGATACTAGGGGGGAACAGGTTTACACCAGTCTTAATAAATTGCCCTTTTTGTGTCTGTGATGTTCACGTCATCCAGCGTTGTGTGTAGTGGGAGACTCCCAGATAATATGTCGTCATGGTCTACGATGACGGTGACCAGTGCAGGTGACATCTATGAAGGTGCACGTCCACTTTCCACAGTGTCAATCTCTCTTTAAGATCATGTATTTATTTATTTTTGGTATTTTCTGTAAAGCTACTCGGCTCGTTGCCTTGTCTAAGAGGGGACGTCTTGTGCTCTGCAAGTTACATCAGAATGAAAGCAAAGATCAGCGGCATGGATTGAGCTGCGTGATCGCCGGATAGAGGATCAAAGAGATGTTGTCTGGAATTGGCTCCGTGTCAGAAAGGTGGGAAAAAGATCAAGACTTTTAATGGGAAAATAAAAGTGTTAAATGATCGGTGTATTTGTATAATATTTGCTGCAAGTTTAGGCTTCAGTGGTCACTCACTTTTCACCAAACATTGTATAAATGGATAGTACAAGTGAATATAATAATCTTGTCATATATCAGATTTGAGAATCCGGCTTCTTTCCTTTCCCATTCTCCCCTCCTAACTGTTTACTCTGAATTTACTGCTAAATACGTCCCCTCCGCTGCCCATAGAGATGGCCAAAAACAAACATTCCCTGTAAAGTGTCTCCTGGTTCTGCTGTTGGGTTCCCTCTCCCTTGTTGCTTGGGGCACTAATGAGTGGCCGTCGTCTGTCTGTCTGTCTATCGAGCCCAGGTAAGTAGAAAGCAGGTCATACACATTAGATGTACGTCGGCTTAACCCGCCGATTTCAGCAGGATCGGCCGACCATCTAATGTGCATGGCAGCGTCCCGAACCACCCCTGACGGCAGATGTCGGGGGAGAGAAGGGTCAGGCACGTTGAATTTCAACCTCCCCGATCCTTTGTGCTGGTAGCAGATCAGCCGCTTCCAGAGAAGTCTCGCAGCAGCTTTCTCCCTATTGACAAGACGTGGACACTCGGCCGCGCCATAGGAAAGCTGTCGGCCGTCCGCTATGGTAAGAGTATGGCCAGCCTAGGACTCTGGGTTTAGGGAATTTAACTTCATGTAATATTATGGTGTGGAGTTTGACTTTAATGTCAGATACAATATTAGTAGGTGCCATTCAGATTTCTAGGGTCACGAGTTCTGCCTGTCGTGGAGTTACAGCCACTATTGCTGCCGTGGATAAAACAAGTCTCCTCTTTAGTCATTTCTGTCTCTAAGCAAAACTACTAGACGGCTGCGAAGCCAAGAGAAGAAAATGGGACGTTTATGAAGAGTCATGTCTCCCAATTGTAATACTCGGAATGGCTGCGGGAACATTTCCTCTACCCCCACTGCCCGCTGTGCTGTCCTATATAGTGGAGACAGCACAGACGATTCACTCTCCTCTCATCCTCATGAATCATCCATAGAGAATCACTCACATTTATTCTCTCTTCTCTGGGAAGACATTTAACTAGTAAAGTACCAGAGCATGGAGAGAACCCGCTGTAACCGAGGGGAACGTAGAAATACCTATAGATTCTCCTTGTGTGAAATTGGATGGAAGTTGTCAGTCGTGACTATTCCGCCCCCTGCTGTGTGTAATGTGTACTGCTGAGAGACACCAATGAATGTGGATGCATTGAAGAAGTTCAGAATAGTATTTTCTGAGCACACAATTCACAGTATGGACGTGGATGGCGTTTTATATCACAGCCATCTGCAATCATGCCCACGATACACAGTTCTTCTTTGTTTAGCACGGGGGCACTTCATTGTAATGTTATGTGTTTTGTATAAAGAGTGTCCACAGATGACAGAGGGTCCTGTGCAATGCAGCATGGGGGGGGGGGCCCATTTCACCATCAAACCTGCATCTTCTTATATTTTTAAAATAAACGATTGTATAAGAAAATAAATCTCTGGAAGAGGTTCAGGTCGTCTCTTGATTTCCTCTACAATGATGGGTAACATCCCTGGTGGGCTGGTGCAGTGAATGGGGTTGATGAGAACTTCCCTAGTGGGCTAGGGGTAGTGAAGGGTTAACTCCGTGTACTGAACCCTGTAAGATTCCCTCCTCTTTCTACTCCATCTGTGGCTGTAGACGGCTCCGGTGTACAGAATCTGCATTATCAGCTCTCACACAATGATAGAGGCTTTGTGATTGGCTGACTGGGATGATGCAGCGCCTGTGTAATCTGTGAGGGACCCGTAGAGAATGTGGTTTTCCAGTCCTAAGAAATTGCTGGCCTATCCTCAGGACAGCCCATCAATACCAGATCAGTTAGGGGTCCAACTCTCAGCACCCCCGACAATCAACTATCTTGAAGGGGCCGCGAATGAATGGGAGAAGGCTGCACTACTGTGAACCACCGCTACGTGTGTTGGTGATTCACAGTACAAGCGCCACTGCCCCTTCAAAACAGCTGATTGGTGGGAGTCATGCGAGAGACAATCTTCATTACCGCTCCCCACTCTGGCCAAGAGATGAGGCTCCTGAACACAGGACCCCCCTCTAATAATAGGGTGCATGAATAGGGTTTTTCTAAGCTGGACAACCCCTTGAATTGTAGATTTGCTACTCAATACATACATAGTGTAACGCTATATCCATTCATGTTACTTTTCCCCCTATTTTTTAGCTTCTCTGCATTGAAGACTGTAGCGGATGAGAAGAGCAGGTCCTTAACAAGACTCAACCAAGTGATGTCATTGAGCCGGGAGCTGCTGTCCGGACAGGGGACGATCTGTCCCGTCAGATGTGCCATCAGGGTGTCCTGGACCCACATTCTTCAGGAAGCCTATATGACCGTATACTGCAATTTGGAAAACCAGAGCGACTACATCTTGGAACATGGATGGACCTTATGTCTCCTCATAAGTACTGACCCAATCACCTCTTATTCTTTTCCTGGGGAGACCAAGGAATTAGCATTCCCATTACCTGGACTTGGATGTAACAGCCTGGATTTCCCTATAAGATGTGGTGCTCCTTATTTGACAGTGTAAATGGGTTTTCTGCAGACGGTGGTGACTCTTCAGAGCCCTCCGTGTCTTCCTCACACAATCATGGGGTCTGCCGACCTCTACAGGAGCACATCATTGACATATTGCAATGCCTGCGTACAATCCCCCGGGCTGCCTATTGCTCTGCAGCATCACATACTCTGCCTGAGGACGCAGTGAGAGCGATTTGGAAAACATCTCCGGAAAGTGACCAATGGGGGAAATCCTCTGCGACTGTAACCAGAGACTTCATTCTACAACGCCTTTTAAAGCTTCAGTTCGATTGTCGGCCGTGCTGTTGGATTGTTCCTTACAGAATAAACAATCAGGTGAGCGACTGCTGTGTATTATATCTGTATTACGCACATTTAGGGGGAGATTTATGAAAACCAGTGCAAAGGTAAAGGGGAGTAGTTTCCCATCGCAAACCAATCAGAATCCAACTTTCCTTTTTCAGAGGCCCAAGCAGCAGCCTGATTGGTTGTCAAGGTCAACGACTCCACTTTTCCAATGCACATCTTCCCATAAATATCCCTCTTCGTCTTCCTCTGGTGCACAGGGTGGCTCAGTGGTCAGCACTTACCTTGCCGCTCGGTGGTCCTGGGTTCAAATCTGACCAAGGGCAAGGTGTTTGTATGTCCCCCCTGTATTTGGGTGGGTTTGCTCCAGATATTCTGCTTTCCTCCCACATACTGATGGCTTCCTATAAAATAGTCCATTGCAGCAATTTTGAGCACATTCTGTGGATTTTATAATCTGCAGCGTGTTCATTATTCGGTGCAGATCTTTTCCTGAGCGTGTGAACAGGGTATAAAAGACTTAGTTTTATGATGAATATGTAGGATATGTTTCTGTCTTTTTCCCTCTGCTCTGCTGTGCTGCACTGGCTGCTGCCAGAGGTGCTGGTAAACCAGGAAGATGTACAGGAGGTGCAAGGTGTGACCCCAGATGGAAAGGAGCTTTGTATTCGGCTTCTAGAGGTCAGTCATTCTGTATACACTTTAGTGATAACTGTGAGAAGCGATCCTGTCCGCATCAGCCAATATTCCTGCAGAACGATTCCAACACCAAGTGACATTTATTACACAACGAATTGCTGCGGTTCTGAAGGCCAAAGGAGGTCCAATTTGGCCCTTGTCAAATTCGCTCAGCTCCTTACACTAGTCCATTTTTCCTGCTTCCAACATCAACTTCAAGACCTGACTGATCACTCACTGCCTAAGGCTGGATTCACAAGAGCATGTTCGGTCCGTAAAGGACGGAACGTATTTCGGCCGCAAGTCCCGGACCGAACACCCTGCAGGGAGCCGGGCTCCTAGCATCATAGTTATGTACGACGCTAGGAGTCCCTGCCTCGCCGTGGAACTACTGAAAACATGATTACAGTACGGGACAGTGTCCGGCAGCGAGGCAGGGACTGCTAGCGTCGTACATCACTATGATGCTAGGAGTCCCTGCCTCGCCGTGGAACTACTGTCCCGTATTGAAAACATGATTACAGTACGGGACAGTGTCCGGCAGCGAGGCAGGGACTGCTAGCGTCGTACATCACTATGATGCTAGGAGTCCCTGCCTCGCCGTGGAACTACTGTCCCGTATTGAAAACATGATTACAGTACGGGACAGTGTCCGGCACCGAGGCAGGGACTCCTAGCGTCGTACATCACTATGATGCTAGGAGTCCCTGCCTCGCCGTGGAACTACTGAAAACATGATTACAGTACGGGACAGTGTCCGGCAGCGAGGCAGGGACTCCTAGCGTCCTACATAACTATGATGCTAGGAGTCCCTGCCTCGCCGTGGAACTACTGTCGCGTATTGAAAACATGATTACAGTACGGGACAGTGTCCGGCAGCGAGGCAGGGACTCCTAGCGTCCTACATAACTATGATGCTAGGAGCCCGGCTCCCTGCAGTGTGCTCGGTCCGGGACTTGCGGCTGAAATACGTTCCGTCCATTACGGACCGAACATGCTCGTGTGAATCCAGCCTAAAATATCCCACCCTTGTCAGACGCCATTGTAACCAGATCATCAATGTCATTCACTTCCACTGCTAGTGGTTTTATTGTTATGGCTGAACGTTCTATGAGCCGGACAATTCAACAAATCCTCGCCACAAGTGTTGTCCTTGTGACATTCTCATCGGTAGTAAGAAAGTATTGAATAACTAATTGTCCATCCTTTAGAATGAAAACAAAGACCAGATCCAGTGTAACTTGGATTTAGTATTGAGAGATCGTCTTCCTATTTTACGGATGTTCAGCCATCACTTTTATGTTGGAAATCGTCATGGATTGTGTTCACTGCGCTGACGTTTGTGATGTAAATCACCTGATGTGTAGAAATGTTTGTGTTACCGGTTACTCCCCTATTATCACCCAAGTATCAGATCTAAAGACAGAGGATTCTTTATTTTCTACAGCCAAATCCAGGCCAGACATAGGTCCTCTTATATATGTGCTCCTTCTTCCTTTAGGTGTCTGTGGAGGAACGTTCCTCCCATGGATCCATCCCAGCTGTGGAGATGCAGATCCTGAGCTCCCACTTACATGTTGTGGCTTCTCTACATCTCGCAGTTATCAGCCGTTACAAGGTAACATTGTAATAACGCTACACATAATTATTTATACTCCAATAGGAGACAATGTGATTGTGTATGGCATTGCCACTAATATTCACTGACTGGCCACGTCATTAGAGAGACCCGTCTAGTAGCGGGTTGGACCTCCTTTCGCCTTCAGAACCGCAGCAATTCGTTGTGTAATAAATGTCACTTGGTGTTGGAATCGTTCTGCAGGAATATTGGGCGATGCGGACAGGATCGCTTCTCACAGTTATCGCTAAAGTGTCCTGCCATAGGGTGAACACTGCCATGAAGGGATGGATTTGGTCGTCACAAAGCTTATGTAAGCCGTACTGTTCAAGCCACAGAGGACTCGGGGTGTGCCAAAGAAACGGCAATATTACTCCACCAGCCTGACCTGTTCACACCTGACAGGACGGGTTCATCCATTCATGCTGCTTTAGCCAAATTCTGAACCTCTCCTCTGCACGGAGCAACCAGAATCTGGATCATCTGAGCAGGCGATGTTCTGCCACTGCTCAGTGGTACAATTTGTGCGCTCTTTTGCCCACTAGAGTCTTGTCATTGTGTTTCCCTTAGAGAGCAATGGCACCAGAACTGGTTGTCTGCTGTTATAACTCCTCCGTGCTGAGGAACCATGAGTTGTGTGTTCGGACACGTTTTTCTAGACCTGTTCTTCAGAACGATTCCTGACATCCTCCTCTGACCCCTTTTGTCGACAAGTTGTTGACGTTCACCGGATCCACTGTCGCTGGATGTTTTCATAGATCACACCATTATCTGTGAACTCTCCACACCGTTGCATGAGAAAACCGCACAAGGTCGTCCGTTGTTAAATCACTGGCCCAGGCTAGTCTAACACCGATGACCATTCTTTGTTCGAAGTCGCTCAGATCACTTGATTTTCCAATTTTAATGTGGATTCACACTGAAACTGATCCACAGAAAGCGTTCACTCCGGGGCCACGTGTCTAATTTCCATACAGGGAAGCTCCAATGGTGTAAGGATCGGTGGCTGTTCAGTGTATCTTCCTAAATGGCGATCTCTGGTGCGAGGAGCCATCACTTGTCTACATGTGCTCGCTGCACGATCCAGTTACCAGTCTCCTGTCCAATGAATGGGAGACATCCAGGGAATCCTGTTTATATCAGAGCAGACCTGACTAATCAATCCTACAGGGGGCGCTCACACTCAGTCAGTGACTTTATGCAGACGTGGTGTCTGAGATGAATGGTCAGGAACATCATGATGACAGATGCTATAGATGTAACCGGCAGCGCTGCACATGCTCAGTTCTTACATCTTACCAGAAGGAAAATGTTTCTGTGCACAATGTCTCATTATTCTTCCACCCTCATTTTATCTCATTTTGTTTCCTAGATTTTACTGCAACAAAATAATCCGAACACCGACAGTCGTTCCCCTGATTTGAGTTTGGGGAAGATTCAGCCGCTGTTCAGCGCTCATGAGGTAAGTCATTCGCTCTTTGTTGCGGTTTTAAGGCTGTAAATTTATATCAAATTCATGACATTTAAATGAAACATATAACATAAGGCAGATGATTGAGGGTAAAAATAAAGTGTAAAGAAATGTATCTGGAATAATCAGCGTATACCCCAATGCGTGTAAAATAAACATAGACAATAGTGGGGGGGGGGTCACCTCTTCTCATGTAAGAAACAATGTCTATATAGGTGGGGGCTCGGCATAGAGGAGTCCCCAATTACTTGTCAGATGCAGCTTTTTACCCAAGTACCTGATAAGTAGGTGATCAGATCTTCATGTACATCCCAGGAGTCAGTGACATTACCTTCATAGCGCTGTAACATTCCGCGGCCGCCTTAGGCTACGTTCACACGTAGCGGATTTGCTGCAGATTTTACAGGATTTGCAGTGATTGACTTGCAGTGCGGATTTTGAAATTCACAACACGCCAACTTATGCTGCAGAATGGTTACGTGATTGTTGCAGATTTTCCTGATTGAGTTCAAAGGAGAAATGAATATCTGCAACAAACACCAAATGTTGGGTACAGGCAACAAAAAGTAGAGAAAAAAAAACAACAACCCCATTTCCACTTAAAAAAATCCACCTCCCCGGGCTGCAGATCACATGGGACGAAACATTATACCAGGAGGCCGGCTGCATGGAGACCGGCCGGGGGAGTAGGGTGTCATCAATGGCTGCATGGAGACCGGCCGGGGGAGTAGGGTGTCATCAATGGCTGCATGGAGACCAGCCGGGTTAGTAGGGTGTCGTCAATGGCTGCATGGAGACTGGCCGGGGGAGTAGGGTGTCATCAATGGCTGCATGAAGAGCGGCCGGGGGAGTAGGGTGTCATCAATGGCTGCATGGAGACCGGCCGGGGGAGTAGTGTGTCATCAATGGCTGCATGGAGACCGGCCGGGGGAGTAGGGTGTCATCAATGGCTGCAGCTCCGGAGGGGGGAGTAGGGTGTCGTCAATGGCTGCATGGAGACCGGCCGGGGGAGTAGGGTGTCATCAATGGCTGCATGGAGACCGGCCGGGGGAGTAGGGTGTCGTCAATGGCTGCATGGAGAGCGGCCGGGGGAGTAGGGTGTCATCAATGGCTGCATGGAGACCGGCCGGAGGAGTAGGGTGTCATCAATGGCTGCATGGAGACCGGCCGGGGGAGTAGGGTGTCATCAATGGCTGCATGGAGACCGGCCGAGGGAGTAGGGTGTCATCAATGGCTGCATGGAGACCGGCCGGGGGAGTAGGGTGTCATCAATGGCTGCATGGAGACCGGCCGGGGGAGTAGGGTGCCATCAATGGCTGCATGGAGACCGGCCGGGGGAGTAGGGTGTCGTCAATGGCTGCATGAAGACCGGCCGGGGGAGTAGGGTGTCGTCAATGGCTGCATGGAGACCGGCCGGGGGAGTAGGGTGTCATCAATGGCTGCATGGAGAGCGGCCGGGGGAGTAGGGTGTCGTCAATGGTTGCAGCTCCAGAGGGGGGAGTAGGGTGTCATCAATGGCTGCATGGAGACCGGCCGGGGGAGTAGGGTGTCGTCAATGGCTGCAGCGCCAGAGGGGGGAGTTTTGTCGTCATCATGGTTTTCTTTTTCATCTCTCTGCTGTTCTCCGCAGCGGTAATTCCAGGCAAAAATTTTCACCAAATGAAACACGATTTAGTACAGACTTTCGGACGGAATTCCCTGCAAAATCTGGATCGGATTTGCTGCAGAATTTTCCTCAGCCGATCTGATTAGTGTGAACATACCCTTTAAAGGTTTTTTCAATTTTTGTTAAATTGGTCTCATCTTCGGATAAGCCATCATAATAAGATTGGTAGGCGTCGGATTCTCTATCAGCTGTATGAAGGGTCTGCAGTGCTCCGGTGAGTGCTACACCCCCTTCATTGTTTACACTGCTCTGTATTTTTAGAAGTGACTGTGCCTGGGATTACATCTGTCCCGTTTACTTGAATGTGATGGAGCTGTAGTGATCCGTAATACCAGGCACAGCCGCTAATAAAAGTACGCCGCTGTGCCTGGTAAACAATGAAGGGGAGGCGGCGCTCACCGTACTGCTGCGGCCCCTTCAAACGGCTGATCGAAATCAGGTTCCGTCCTGAGGTTAGATGAGAATTCCAGTCTACAAACATGAGCGCCGCCTGACAGTATGGAGACGTTTCTATTAAATATGACAATGTTATAAAAAGACAAGCAGCTTCTTATTGAAGAAACGCGCCCGTCCTTGTCCTCAGTGTTGTCTAGCGTTTTGATCGCTGGTATAATACACTGCATTGTGCCTCTGGCAGGGCCTAGTAGGCTACCGTACATAGTAGACCAGGGGGCCATTGTTAGGCCTCCGGTGGTCATAGAATGGGTCTAAGCTGGGGTCTGTACTTTTTCTAGAGTCTGGTTTGGGGTCTGATTAATTTGGGAGGTCTGAATAATTTAGGGGTCTTACTTTTTACCCGAGTTCTCTCATTCTGGGACATCCTATGAAGTACATGGAGCACGCACACTACATACCTCCCATAGACTATATAGGAGCACGCTCACTACATACCTCCCATAGACTATACAGGAGCAGTCTCACTACATACCTCCCATAGACTATACAGAAGCACGCTCACACCATACCTCCCATAGACTATATAGGAGCACGCTCACACCATACCTCCCATACACTATACAGGAGCATGCTCACTCCATACCTCCCATAGACTATATAGGAACACGCTCACTACATACCTCCCATAGACTATACAGGAGCTCGCTCACTCCATACCTCCCATAGACTACAGGAGCATTCTCACTACATACCTTCCATAGACCATACAGGAGCACGCTCACTCCTTGCTTCCCATAGACTATACAGGAGCATGCTCAATCCATAACTCCCATAGACTATACAGGAGCACGCTCACTCCATACCTCCCATAGACTATACAGGAGCACGCTCACTCCATACCTCCCATAGACCATACAGGAGCACGCTCAATCCATACCTCTCATAGACTATACAGGAGCACGCTCACTCCATACCTCCCATAGACCATACAGGAGCACGCTCACTCCATACCTCCCATAGACTATACAGGAGCACGCTCACTACATACCTCCCATAGACCATACAGGAGCACGCTTACTCCATACCTCCCATAGACTATACAGGAGCACGTTCACTCCATACCTCCCATAGACCATACAGGAGCACGCTCACTCCATACCTCCCATAGACTATACAGGAGCACGCTCACTCCATACCTCCCATAGACTATACAGGAGCATGCTCAATCCATACCTCCCATAGACTATACAGGAGCACACTCACTCCATACCTCCCATAGACTATAGAGGAGCATGCTCACTCAATACCTCCCATAGACTATACAAGAGCACGCTCACTCCATACCTCCCATAGACTATACAGGAGCATGCTCAATCCATACCTCCCATAGACTATACAGGAGCACGCTCACTCCATACCTCCCATAGACTATAGAGGAGCATGCTCACTCAATACCTCCCATAGACTATACAAGAGCACGCTCTCTCCATACCTCCCGTAGACTTTACACGAGCATGCTCACTCCATACCTCCCATAGACTATACAGGAGCACGCTCACTCCATAACTCCCATAGACTATACAGGAGCACGCTCACTCCATACCTCCCATAGACCATACAGGAGCACGCTCACTCCATACCTCCCATAGACTATACAGGAGCACGCTCACTCCATACCTCCCATAGACTATACAGAGCACGCTCACACCATACCTCCCATAGACTATACAGGGGTACGCTCACTCCATACCTCCCATAGACTATACAGGGGTACGCTCACTCCATACCTCCCATAGACTATACAGGGGTACGCTCTCTCCATACCTCCCATAGACTATACAGGGGTACGCTCACTCCATACCTCCCTTAGACTATACAGGAGCACGCTCACTCCATACCTCCCATAGACTATACAAGAGCACGCTCTCTCCATACCTCCCATAGACTATACAGGAGCACGCTCACTCCATACCTCCCCTAGATTATACAGGAGCACGCTCACTCCATACCTCCCATAGACTATAATAGAGAGTGAAGTGCAGCCGGCTATCTGGTTTTTAACTATCATCTCTATTGTGGATCAGACACCCCCATTTTCATGATTAGTGGTTATACCTGCAGTCAGGCTCCTCTAATCAAGCATTTGTGGTGTATACTATCAATATCCGCGATTAGTGTGTGATATGAAGCTGTATTGTGCCCCATGTTGTGCAGTATTGTGTGCTGTATATTGCACCATATTATTGTTTAGAGGCCGCAGACAGGGCGACGCTCTGATACACTCTGTCGGTTGGTCCTTTTGGGCCCCTGCCGATACTGAAACTTCCAGTGATGTCCTCATCTAGGATTCAGACACGGTTCAGCACATCAGTAGTCTTCAGCTGTTGCAAAACTACAACTCCCAGGGCATGTTTTTGATATCTGACCCCATTCTGGTAAATTTGATGATGACACGTCTCATGACATAGCTGCGACCATGTGACACCTCTCCGCTTGGCACCCATAACCCATGGTGGAGGGTGTTTCCCATGTGGCGATTACATTAGCTGTGAAAACATTGAGCGATTCTTCTCTGGGGTCATATATTACACCATTGGCCTTGGCATGAACGCAATTTTGAGTGAGAGTCCATGAACACGTATGTAAATGCCTGTGTTGTATGTTTTATGGGTGCGATTCTATATTTTAGAAAGTCTGTGGAATTGACCACATTGATTTTGGAATTCTTTGAGGTGATAGAAACCTCCCCAGAGGGTGTAGTGTGACCCTCCTGCCTGTATTCTTGTACCATATTACATTTTATATGGCCGCTCGGGTGTAACGGTTCACTGGGATACGCTTCTTGTGATGTCATCCAGAATGTGGGCAGATTCTATTTCTCTGCACTGTGAAGAACCTGAGCGTGATGTCATGAGGGGCGTGGCCTGTAATCTGGACGTGTTCCGTTTCCACATAATGGCCAACCAGTTATGACATCAGAAAGTTTATAAATTGGGGTCACACATTGACCACTGTGTCAGTTTCTCTTGCTGGCTCTCATCATGGAGGTGTCGCGTAAGAAGAGGATGTTGGTGAAGACGTTTCCCAAGATGAGTACTGTAGAGAAAATGGAGGTTGGCGGACGCCGGCTTCCGGATGATGTGGAGATGGTGGACGTGGAGGACAAAGACGAAAAAATGGAGGTTGGCGGACGCCAGTTTCCGGATGATGTGGAGATGGAGGACGTGGAGGATGAGGGTGACAAAATGGAAATTGGCGGACGCCAATTTCCTGATGATGTGGAGATGGAGGACCTTTCGGGGGCTACGGTTATCATCAGGGCCTCAAACCCCCGGAAGAGAAAGCGGCCATTTTAGTACCATCTGCCACTCGGGGCCCATTTACCATCAGGGCCCCAAACCCCCGGGAGAGAAAGCGGCCATCTTAATTCCATCTGTCGCTTGGGGCCCATTTACCATCAGGGCCCCGAAACTCCCGGGAGAGAAAGCGGCCATCTTAATTCCATCCTTTACTTAGGGCCCATTCACCATCTTTAGGTGAGGTAAGTGCCGTCCACTGATGATCTTCTCCCCTCACATCTCTTCTACAGCCGCCTGGGCACTGAATTTCTGATTTTTATTTTGCAGTTGTCACCCCAACATCGTGGCCTTTACCACCTAAACCATCTGAAATTCCCATGAAGACTCCTCCAGTGCTGAGAAGCAGTGACGAGCAGAACAGAAGCGAGATCCGGTAAGTCTGACGTCCTCTGCTCCGTCTTCATCTTCTGGTGGTGAAGGTTTTGTGAATGTTTTTTGCTTATTGGATTTTTCTTTTCTAGGATTCGACTGAAAAATGTGAGAAACATGAAAAACGTCCCGGTCTCTTCTGATCCAGGACTGAGCTGTGTAAAGGTGGACTGACGGCCATATCCACGTGTGAAGACGGACCCTCCCCCTCTTCATCTCACCAATCACCGCTTGTTAAGGGGCCGGAGCCACAGAAGACATCGCAGCAACTCTACCACATTCTACAATAAATATATTTGTTTTACACATTTTTGTGCTTTTATTTTTATATTGGAGAATTTATCCAGGGAACCTTTCTTCTACGGGGAACATAAGGGTGTAGAAAAGTCATAGGTGTAATAATCTGCAGAATATATCACTATGTATCTGTCAGGAGGTAGAGAGGACAGAGCAATGTTCTGCAGATCTAGAGAGGTCAGTGGTGTAATAATCTGCAGAATATATCACTATGTATCTGTCACGAGGTAGAGAGGACAGAGCAATGTTCTGCAGATCTCTAGAGAGGTCAGTGGTGTAATAATCTGCAGAATATATCACTATGTATCTGTCAGGCGGTAGAGAGGACAGAGCAATGTTCTGCAGATCTAGAGAGGTCAGTGGTGTAATAATCTGCAGAATATATCACTATGTATCTGTCACGAGGTAGAGAGGACAGAGCAATGTTCTGCAGATCTCTATAGAGGTCAGTGGTGTAATGATCTGCAGAATATATCACTATGTATCTGTCAGGAGGTAGAGAGGACAGAGCAATGTTCTGCAGATCTCTATAGAGGTCTGAGGTGTAATAATCTGCAGAATATATCACTATGTATCTGTCAGGAGGTAGAGAGGACAGAGCAATGTTCTGCAGATCTAGAGAGGTCAGTGGTGTAATAATCTGCAGAATGTATCACTATGTATCTGTCACGAGGTAGAGAGGACAGAGCAATGTTCTGCAGATCTCTATAGAGGTCCGTGGTGTAATGATCTGCAGCTTATATCACTATGTATCCGTCAGGAGCTAGAGAGCACAGAGCAATATTCTGCAGATCTAGAGAGGTCAGTGGTGTAATGATCTGCAGAATATATCACTATGTATCTGTCAAGAGGTAGAGAGAACAGAGCAATGTTCTGCAGATCTCTATAGAGGTCCGTGGTGTAATGATCTGCAGAATATATCACTATGTATCTGTCAGGAGGTAGAGAGGACAGAGCAAAATTTAGAGAAAATTTATAAAAAATAGCATTTTTCAGAATTTAAATGCATCTGCTTGTGAAACAGACGGTTATTTTTTTTCTGTAACACGGAAGGTTTTACCAGAGAATCACTGCTAAATATGTATTGTCCAGATTCTGCAGTTTTTAGAAATGTCCCACACGTGGCTCTAGTGTTCTCGTGGACTAAAACACAAGCCCCAGAAGCAAAGAAGCACCTAGTACATTCTGAGGCCTCTTTTTTATTAGAATATATTTTAGGCAGCATGCCAGGTTTGAAGAGGTGTTGAGGTGCCAAAGCAGTAGAAATTTCACAAAAGTGACCCCATTTCCGAAACTACACCCTTTAAAGGAACAGTGTCATCACAAATTATTTTTTTATATGTTAAAGATGTTAGTGCTTTATTAAAAACGTTTATATTTATTTGTGTGTTTGTGTTTTACTTTTTCTTATTTTTACACTTTTTCTTCCCTATGGGGGCTGCCATTTTTTGTTCCATTTCTGTATGTGTCGATTAACGACACATACAGACATGGAATACGGCAGCCACAGTCCCATAGGGACTGCGAACGGCTCCCGTCCCATTCACTTGTGTGTACGGCGTCTGTGTGGGAACTGCGCATGCGCCGCTGCCACACAGTCCAATTTGAAATTGGCGCCGTCCGGCGCCATTTTCCTGTGGACCGGAAGTCGCGGCCGGACAGTAATATTACTACTTCCGGTCGCGGCTTCCGGACTTGTGCACTTGGACCAGCGGCAGCAGACGGAGCGGACGGGCCGGAGGGAGCCGCGGCGGCAGGAGCAGGTAAGAGATTTCAATGTATGTTCGTGTTTGTGTGTGTTTACTACTGTATGTAAACCTACTACACTGTGTGTTAGCTCCAAAAATGGCGACACACAGTGTAGGAGGTTACACCGTTCAAACCCCTCGTTTTTCCCGGCACTAGCCAGGATAAAGGAGGGGGGGATGCTGAGAGCTCACTAGAGCGAGGGCTTTTTACCCAATTTTGCAATGCTGCAATTTTGGGAATAGCTCCATCTAGTGACCAGAAATGGGTAATACTATAAATTAGAATTAATTTATAATATTTCCTGACTCGTGAAAAAAATAAAAAAAATTTGAACAATGTTTAGTCACCCACACACTAAATGTTTAATTAAAAAAAGAACAACATGTTTTTCTGGCAACACATTCCCTTTAAGGAATTCATTTATGGTTGTTATTACCATTTTTACTGCACTGTTTTTTCACAGCACCTATTTGAATTGGGCTGTGAAATAAAAAAAATAACATTTATTCCAATAAGATGTCATTTTTGTTAAAAATGTCTTATTTTCACAGGGAACAAAATACCCCATTTTGTTGCCCAATTTGTCCTGAGGGCAGCAATACCCCATTTGTGGTGATAAACTGCCGTTTGGGCCCATGGGTGGCCTCAGAAGGGAAGGAGCGCTGTGTGTTCTTTGGAGTGCAGATTTTGCTGGATTGGTTTTCGGGTGCCATGTCGTATTTGCAGAGCCCCAGAGGTATCAAAGCAATGGAAACCCACCAGAAATGACCCCATTTTGGAAACTAGACCCCTCAAGGAATTCATTTATGGTTGTTATTACCATTTCTACCACACTGTTTTTTCACAGCACCTATTTGAATTGGGCTGTGAAATTTAAAAAATTACATTTTTTCCAATAAGATGTCATTTTTGATAAAAATGTCTTATTTTCACAGGGAACAAAATACCCAATTTTGTTGCCCAATTTGCCCTGAGTGCAGCAATACCCCATTTGTGGCGATAAACTGCCGTTTGAGCCCATGGGAGGCCTCAGAAGGGAAGGAGCGCTGTGTGTTCTGTCACGGGCACAGGGTATGTGGACCCACTAGGCCGCTCCGCCATAGTGGGGAGGCAGCTGACCAGGTCACAGTCTAAGCAAAAGTCAATGGCAGACAGTAATGCTTGGGTACCTGCAATAGTCCAGGCGGTGGCTGTGGCTTCACGGATGGAGGCTGGTGCGGCAAGTGGCGCCAGACATGGCGGGCAGTATCCGATGTAGCAGAAGACACTGGACGTTGCAGAAGACACTGGACGTGGCAAACGACAGCAGGTGCAGTAGACACGACTCCAACGCTGGTAGGCACAGGAACTAGAACAATACTTAATACAGGAATGGGTAACAGGGCACGGGTAACAATTGGAACGGGGAAACACTAAGGGACCATTTGCGAGACAGACTGGGATAGACTAACAACGCTCAGGCAAGGATCAGAGGGCCTGGGGCCTTCTTATAAACCAGGAAGTCATGGCAGTTGATGATGATGACGATCCTTTTGTGCGCGCGCTGGCCCTTTAAGGCTGTGCGCGAGCGCGCGCACCCTACGGGACACAGCAGGACGGAGCGGTAGTGAGCGCTGGCATCTCCTAGGAAGGAGACAGGGGCCAGCGCTCACGGATCCATGGCTGCGGGCGTCGGGAGGTGAATAAACAATAAAATACATCAGAAGGACCGCTGGGAGCAATTGTAGAACTAGAAGTCTTGCTGTAGCAGTTCAGGACCACTGGTTTCAGGAGGGACACATGGAAGGAGCTAGGGATTCTGAGGGTAGGAGGCAGCCGCAGTTTATAGGAGACAGGGTTGATCTGTTGCAGAATCTCGAAAGGGCCAAGGAACCTGGGAGCAAACTGGTATGAGGGTACCCTCAAGCGAATGTTCCGAGAGGACAGCCAGACTTTAGTCCCCGGAAGATACTGAGGCGGCTCTCTTCTCTTAGTATCCGCCTTTCGCTTCATGCGATCTACTGCCAGTAAAATAGAGGACCGGGTCTGTTGCCAGATTTGCAGGAAGTCCCCATATGCAGAGTCCTCAGCGGGTACCTGAGATGAAGTCGACACAGGAAGAGGGACTCTAGGATGTTGACTGTACACAATGTGGAACGGAGTGGAAGTGGTGGACTCACTTGTGTGGTTGTTGTATGAGAACTCGGCCCATGGAAGAAGCTGTACCCAGTTATCGTGCTGTGAAGAGATGAAGTGGCGGAGATAATTTTCCATGATCTGTTTGATCCTCTCAACTTGCCCATTGGATTGGGGGTGATAGGCAGAGGAAAAGTCCAAACTCACATCCAGGAGTTTACAGAGGGCTCTCCAGAACTTAGAGGTAAACTGAAGCCCCCGGTCGGACACAATGTGAAGAGTCAAGCCATGCAAGCGAAAGATGTGTAGAATGAAGAGACTCGGCAGTCGGGGAGCAGAAGGTAGGCTGGTCAGCGGGCTAAAATGAGCCATCTTAGACAACCGGTCCACCACCACCGAGATGGTGTTGCATCCTGCAGAGGGAGGAAGGTCTGTGACGAAGTCCATCGCAATGTGCTGCCAAGGGGCACTGGGTACAGGCAGAGGTTGAAGCAGGCCGGAGTGAGTCACTTTGTTAAAGGCACACATCGTGCAAGAAGAGACAAAGTCCAGAACATCTTTAGGTAGCGTGGGCCACCAAAAGTGACAAGCAATCAGGTCTTGGGTTTTACGGACACCAGCGTGTCCAGCCAGTTTAGAACTGTGTCCCCAGCGGAGAATTCTTTTTCTGTCTGCCACCCGAACAATATGGGTCTATGATAGTCTGAAGGGACTCCACGGTGTCCTCTGTCTCAAATGATCTGGACAGGGCATCGGCCCTCACATTCTTGTCAACGGGACGGTAGTGGAGCAGAAACTGGAAACGGGTGAAGAACAGCGACCACCTGGCTTGACGAGGATTCAGTCTTTGAGCGGACTGAAGGTAGGTGAGGTTCTTGTGGTCGGTGAAGATCAGGATGGGGTGAGCTGCGCCTTCTAGAAGATGTCTCCACTCCTCCAGGGCCAATTTGATAGCCAGTAGCTCCCGATCTCCAATGGAGTAATTGCGCTCAGCAGAAGAAAAAAGTCTTGAGTAGTAGCCACATACCACTGCCTTTCCTTTGGAGCTCCTCTGGAACAGGAGTGCACCAGCACCAACAGAGGAGGCGTCCACCTCCAGTGAGAACTGCCGAGATACGTCAGGGTGATGGAGGATTGAAGCTGAAGTGAAGGCTTTCTTGAGGCTAATGAATGCGGACTCTGCCTCTGGAGTCCACACCTTGGCGTTTACGCCCTTCTTGGTAAGGGTAGAGATGGGAGCCATCAGGGAAGAAAAGTTCGGAATTAACTGCCGGTAGAAATTGGCGAATCCCAGGAACCGTTGTATGGCCCTTAGACCTTGAGGACGTGGCCATTCCAGGACAGACTTTAGTTTCTCAGGGTCCATCTTAAGGCCTTGATCCGAGATGACGTAGCCCAGGAAGGGCAAAGACCTCTTCTCAAAGGTGCACTTCTCCAACTTGGCATATAAGCGATTCTCTCTTAGTCGCAGAAGAACTTGACGAACATGCCTCAGTTGGGTCACCAGATCTGGGGAGAAAATTTAAATATCATCGAGATAGACTACAACACACATATAGAGGAGATCTCGGAAGATATCATTAACGAACTCCTGAAATACTGCGGGAGCGTTACACAGTCCGAAGAGCATCACTAGGTATTCGTAGTGCCCATCGCGGGTGTTAAATGCCGTCTTCCTTTCGTCACCCCGGAATATTTGTTCTTGACCGTGATCTGATTGAGACCACGGTAATCAATGCAGGGTCGAAGAGATCCATCTCTCTTCTGAACGAAGAAGAAGCCTGCCCCAGCCGGGGAGGAAGATTTTCGAATAAAACCCCTCTCCAAGTTCTCCTTGATATAGGCTAACATCGATAAAGTCTCTGGCAAGGAGAGAGGATACACTCGTCCACGGGGAAGAGAAGCATTAGGAACCAGTTCAATGGGACAGTCATAATTCCGATGTGGAGGCAACGTCTCAGCCTCTCGTTTGCAAAAGACATCCGCAAAACTGGCATACTGAGATGGTAGCCCGGAAAGTGACTGAGACAGAGGGGGCACAACAGGACGAACATGTGACAGGCAATGGCTATGGCATCTGGAACCCCATTGAAGAACCTCTCCAGAATTCCAGTCAAGGGTCGCGGCGTGTAGACGGAGCCATGGCAGACCCAGCAGGATAGGATTGATAGCCTTAGGTAGTACTAGGAAGGTGATCTGTTCTGAATGAAGAGCTCCGACCCGTAGTGTCAATGGCTCAGTGATGAGCATGATCGAATCAGGCAATGGTAGACCATTCACAGAGGCAACTGCCAGGGGTCTCTCCAGAGGGATTGTGGGTAGACTAAAACGATCCACTAGATCCTGCTGGATGAAATTAGCAGCCATTCCAGAGTCAAGATAGGCGGAGGAAAGATGTGATGTCTCTCCGGTGACGATGGCCACAGGAATCGATAATCTGGAAGACGTTTTAACGTTTGTTTTGAATAGTTTTTTATTAAGCAGTTTTGTACAATAATAATATAGTAATAACTCAGACTCGCAGAGTCTCAGCTTTTGCATTTCAGTAATACAATTAAACAAAGTATTAGACCAACATGGCCTACAATAAATCTCACATTACATATCTGTCATGATGTCACAACTTTTGCAAAATATAGAGCATATAAATATATTCATTGCTAACATAGGTAACTACCCTTGACATCACATTGCTTTATAGAGTACCATAACGTGGGTTCTATGGGAGAGAAAGAAAAAAGAAAAGAAAAAGACACACATAATAACCAAAAGAAGGGTAAGGAGTGGGGGAAGGAAAGGTGTAGGGTAGAAGGGTTTCGTAACCATCTCTATGTATTCACGAAAGTGTGCGATTCCTCCATGGGTCCCAAATGGCATCAAATTTGTCTAATGTACCAGCCAGAAGATGTGTTAGGCGGTCATTGAACATTATCCATGAGATCTTAGCGATCAACATATCCATAGACAACGTAGGTGATCGCCAAGCCCTAGCAATAGTTATTTTAGCTGCCAGGAACACATATCGGAGAAATTTACGTGCGGGGGCCCGAACCTCCGGAATAGGACCGCATAGCAGTGCCGTAATCACATCATTGGGGGGTTTGACTTGGATCACTGTGTTAATGAGCTGGTGTACCTGGTTCCAAAAGACGGCAACCACTGGACACTCCCATAGAATATGCATTAGCGTGCCTTCCGCCCCACACTGCCTAAAGCGGTGCGAATCCACAGATGGATTAAATCGAGCTATACGAGTGGGGACCATATACCATCTCATTAATACCTTATAACCCGCTTCCACCAAGGATGTATTGATAGATAATTTCGAGGTCATGCATGCCATCTCCCGCCACTGCTCCAATTCCACCCCCGTACCTAAATCGTGTTCCCATCGAGTCATGTAAGGGAGTTTACCTTCCGGAGTAACCAGATCGGAATATATCGTGGATATTTTACGTCGTAGGCCAGAGAGCCAGCAAAGCCTTTCAAAAGTGGTCAATGTACTGATGTCCCCCTGCCTGGATTTCCAGTCCAGCAAGAAATGGTGTATCTGAATGTATCTAAAATGCTCCGATGGGGGCATCGAGTGTGAGTCCTTAAAGTAGTCCAAAGTTCTAATATCCCCCCCTATAAAGAAGTCCTTAATCCTGTAAAACCCCTTATTGAGCCACCACCGGAAGTCCATTCTACGCAGACCCGGAGGAAAGGCAGAATTACTCGTCATAGTCATAACCGGATTATGGGGTGATTTAATATGGAATCTCTTTCTAAGCAAGTCCCACAGCTGTAACATCTGAGAAAGCACAGGGGAGAGAACCGGTGGTCTGTCCGAGGACTCCATCCACAATAGCGTTTCCAGCGGGAAACGGGTACATGCGGCCGTTTCAATTTGCGTCCACTGAGGGCAGTATGGTCTCACATAAATATCTGTAAGCTGCGCCAGACGTGCTGCATGGTAGTAATGTTGGATATTGGGAACCCCCAGAGCCCCCGCACTTTTAGGGGTGAATAAAGTTTGTCCCTGTATTCTCGGTCTTTTAGAACCCCAAATAAACGACATAATGAGCCCTTGGATTTGTCTAAGCGTCTTCTGAGGGATCACGATAGGGAGCGTGCGAAAATAGAAGAGCAATCTGGGCAAAATCGTCATTTTGATGGAGGCAATGCGACCAAACCATGAGAGATTAAGAGGGGACCATCTAGTGAGATCTGTAGCTATTTGTTGAAAAAGTGGAGGGAAGTTGTCCTTGTAGAGGGACTCTATGGTGGGTGTCAATTTGATACCTAAATACGTCAGTCTGCGTGCATCCCAATGAAAATCAAAATTAAGTTTTAAGAGCTTTACTACCCCAATTGGCAATGTAAGATTCATTGCCACCGACTTGGAGTGTTTGACCTTAAGCCCAGACAGCTTGCCAAACTGATCAAGAATATGAAAGAGATTCGGCAAGGATGTGAGAGGTGTCGATATGAAAAGCAGAATGTCATCCGCAAACAATGCACATTTATGTTCTACTCCTCCCACCTTCACTCCCCTAATGTCGGGAGAATTTCGTATGAGATTGGCCAGTCGCTCAATAGCCAGCGCAAACAGGGAAGGCGATAGCGGGCACCCCTGTCGCGTTCCTCTGCATATTGGAAAGGCTCCCGACATAAATCCCCTAGAGTTTATTTTTGCTGTAGGGAGACAATATAAGATCTTAAGAATAGACAAAAAGCTGGAGCCAAAGCCCATCCTTTCTAGGACATAAAACAAGTATTCCCAGGATAACGAGTCAAAGGCTTTCTGTAGGTCAAGGCTTAATAATATACTTTGACGTACGAATGTACCATCCCACCCCGAGCGAACTGCTGAGATAATATCCACAGCCCGTCTTGTCTGATCCTCCGCCTGGCGGAAGGGTATAAACTCCGCCTGGTCCTTATGTATATATGTGGCGAGGAACTAATTCAATCTAACCGCCAGAATTTTTGTCATAATCTTAAGATCCACATCAAGAAGGGATATCGGGCGGTAATTGGCCTGATCTGTATGATCCTTATGAGGCTTGGGAATGAGATGTATGTAAGCTAAATTCGAAAAAGGAGGCAAGTTACTACCCTCCCGATAGGCATTGAACAGTTCAACCATGTGTGGGGCCAAGACCTCCCTAAAGTGTTTGTAATAACCTGAGGAAAACCCATCTGGCCCCGGGGCTTTGTGAGCCTTCAGATTTTTAATAACATCCAATACCTCTTCCAAGCTAAATTCAGCATCCAGTGTTTCTCTATCCCCTTGGGAAAGTTTAGTAGGGAATGCTGTTTCCAGCAAGACCTTAGCCTTATTTTTATCAAACTGAGGTGGTTCCGAGTACAAAGCTGAATAAAAATTCTGAAAGGCCTTTAAAACTTTTGTGGGGTTCTGTGATAGAGATCCATCCGCAAAGCGCAATTTCGGTGGTGTTGAGGCGTTAAATCTGGGCGTGAGGCGTCTGGAGAGTAATGTTCCCGGTTTGTCCCCTTGTGAAAAAAACTTATGTTGTGACCATCGCAGGCTCTTTTCCGCCCAGCTTGTCAGACATAAATTTAATTCTGTTCTAGCTTCCGCCAATTTCGCTTTAATATCTGCCGATGGGTCTGTTTTTAATTGCTTGGACAGATCCGCAAACTTCCTTTCCTTTAACGCAAGTACATCTTTCGACCGTTTCTTATTACGCGAGGCTATCTGAATGAATTTTCCCCTAATCACTGCTTTGTGTGCCGCCCAATTGGACATAATCGAGGTGTCTGGTACCTTATTAAGTAGGAAATATGTGTCCAATTCCCTTTGGATTTCTTTGACCATCTCCTGATCCGATAGTAGTGACTCATTCAATCTCCAAGAGGAGATAGGAGGTCTCCCGCATAAATCTGACAGCCGAACCACAATCGGGTCATGGTCAGACCAGGGTGTAGCCAAAATCCTAGCATCCGTGACCTTAGGGAGTAAGCTAGTTCACAACATAACATGATCAATGCGGGTGTGAATATTATGGGCTGAGGAGAAATAAGTATAATCCCTTGCTGTGGGATTAAAATCCCGCCAGACATCTGACATCCACCGAATGGAAGAAACGTGCTACTTGTATGCTGGTTGACGTAGGAGGAATAAGTCGCACCCTGGATGCGTGGGATTTATCCATGGACTGGTCTAAAGCTATATTAGAATCCCCCCCAATAATTATCGGGCCCTCTATCGATGAGTGGAGCTTGCGCCACATGCCTTGGAAGAACGCCGGTTGGTTAGAGTTCGGGGCATAGTAGTTAATAAAGGTTATTGGAGATTCGTGTAACAGACCCGTGACCAAGATGTACCTGCCATCTGGATCAGAGATCGCTTTGTGAGATGTAAACCGGACCGACCGAGACAGCCATATGCCCACTCCCCTGTGTTTAGTAGAGGCACTAGCCCAAAAATTTTGTGAGTAGTGTCTATGGAAGTACGATGGAGCAGAGGAGGTAGAGAAATGCGTTTCCTGTAAAAATAGTATATCACCATGAGAAGATTTATAGTACAAGAAAGCTTTTCGACGCTTGATCGGGGAGTTAAGGCCCTGCACATTATGTGTGAGTAAACTATAGGTCTTAGCAGATTCCAGGACCGCCATCATAGAGCAGGAGGTAGAACCATGTGCTGATTGGGATCCAGCCATAGAGACAAAGGTCAAGAATAGGAAAGAAGGGAAAGGGAAGGGAGTGAGAGACAGAACAAAAATAGGACAGACACAAAATATCAGTAATACCGAACATAGTCTACCGACTAGGCAGTCAAGAAAAGACTGCAAAATGGGGGCAGCAGACCGTCGTGAAGGCACAGCATTTCCGTAAATATGTACTCAGACATTCAACCCCTTAACCTATATCATCCCTGAGCGTAATAGACATTCACATGTTAATAATAAGGTAAAGCAAACTTCACATTTTGAACCGAACATATCTATGTCCGGGATATCAACTCACTGCGACCTCGACACATCAAGAACCGTCCTCGCCTTGTTCGGGCCAGCCTATAAACAAATCTTTCATTACTATAAGTGGGAATCAAAAATCCCCATAACTACCCCAACGTATGGGGCCACGGCTCCCAGTCCGCTGAGAACTGCAACTGGCGGTATCAGGCTGAAACTCAACATCAGTGTTGTTTTGAAGACATCTCCGGCGGATATGAAGAATAAAGAAAAATAAAATGAGTGCTTCTATATTCGGCCCTCTACTCGTCATGGAGGATTCAATTGTTGCCGACGAGAGTCCACCCTCTGTTCCCTAGGCGCCTCTGGACGGCCTCCCTGGGTGCGGCATAGTGGTGACAACGGGGGATCCTGTATGGGGAGTCGGGGAGAACTGGACTTATCCTGGGATGGTAGAATATGTAAGTCCCTCAGCAGATCTTCCCCTTCCTGTAGCGTGGAGAAGTCATATTGCCTGTTGTTGCGCATGAAAAGGAGACAAAATGGGAATGCCCACCGGTATGGGATAGCATGGTGTTTGAGGGTCTGCAGGATAGGACGAAGCATCCACCTTTTTTGAATTGTTTGGGGAGCCAGATCAGCAAATATCTGCACCGCTGTATTACAAATGGTGATCACCGGAAGCTTCCTAGCTCTTTCCATCACTTTCTCCTTAACCGAGTAATAGTGGAGTTTCACTATAATATCTCTGGGAAGTCCATCCCGCCTCATGGCCGTCAGTGCTCTATGGGCCCGGTCAATTTCCATATGTGATTCCGATATATCAGGTATCAAGGTAGTGAGTAGCATACGAACCACCGCCGGTACCTCCGTCTGAGATTCCGGGACCCCTCTGATTCTGAAATTATAGCGTCGGGATCTGTTTTCCAGGTCCTCAATTCTGGTGTTCGCCTCCTCCAATTGCTCCTGCAGGTCCTCCATAAATCTGGTATTCTGATTGACCCTTGCAGTGATGGAGGTCATTTTGGTTTCAATAGCCTGCATATGAGCCCCCACTTTATGTAGATCTTGGGTGTACAGCGGAAATCTTGGAGCTTATTTCCCCCATCTGGGCTTGCATGGCTCTTGATATGCATGAAAAGATGGCGTCCTCTGTCAATCCGGAAGTAATGGCCGGCGGCATGAGCGGGTGCTGTGGTACATGAACGGGTGTTGGCTGCGGCATTCCCAGGTCCGGGATCGGGCCCTCTGCCTGTAAATCCTCCTGTGCCTGCGATGGTGATGCACTGCCGTGCTCCCGCAGGAGCACAGGATAGTCCTGTGATAACACCGCTGTGCTGGGCTGTATCTGTATCTCCTGCTGCTGCTGCAGCAGGCCTTGCTCCGCCATGTTCGGCGCCCACATCAGCATGTCTGCCACGGACCTCTGAGCCTGGGTTTGCTTACCCCGTCTGCCGCTCCCTCTGGCCATAGGTGGATGTGGATGCCCGGGCATCTAAGGTACTTCTCCTATCTTTTATGGGTCTCGATGTCTGCTGTTAGCGATATATATGCTGGGATGCCTTCACGAGGTGCGGAGCCTGGCTAGAACGCGTCCACCATGTTCAGCTGCGCGCATGCGCCCACGTTTTAACGCTTGGAGACGTTCCACCTTGAGTTGCCTCTCCAATCAACCCTAGGTACTGGAGTTTCCCGGTCTCTGTGGGCATTGGCGCACATAATGACCCTTGAGGCCACAATACATACATAGTGCTGCTTCTCCTGTTCAGATAACCGGACTCGGTCTACCTGCATGGGTTCTTCAGGTAGCGCTAGGAGAGGACAATAGTGGTCTCTGGACCGAGGGTGCTGGTCTGTGGACCCGGCTCTCCTGTCCAACCTCTAGAGAGCACTCTCGGATTCTCATATCAACCCGGGTGGCTAACAGGATGAGGGCATCCAAGGTAGAAGGAAGGTCGCGGGCCGCCAGTTCGTCCTTGATGTGAGAGGACAGTCCCTGCCAGAAGGTCGCCACCAGTGCCTCATTGTTCCATGCCAGCTCGGCTGCTAGGGTACGGAAGGAGATAGCATACTCCCCTACTGTGGAGCCTTCTTGCTTGAGGGTCAACAGAGTGGCTGCGGCAGAGGATGTTCGACCCGGCTCCTCGAACACGGCACAAAAGGACTGCAGGAACAAGGCTAGGTCCGCGGATAAAGGGTCCTTGTTGATCCGAGATTGGGTTCGCCCATGCCAGGGCCTTGCCAGCGAGGAGGGAGATAATAAATGCCACTTTGGCCTCCTCGGAGGGGAAGAGATGAGGCCGTAGCCTAAAATTAACCGTGCATTGATTGAGAAATCCTCTACATGCTCTGGGATCACCGTCGTAGCGAGGAGGAAGAGGCAGAGGAACTGTGGATCCGGAACAAACGGGAGGAGCAACGGGCAGTGGCACAGCAACCGCTTCAGAAGGAAGAACCGGAGGTGGAACAGCGAGTCGATCCAGGCGGACCATGATAGAATTCACTGCCTCAAGGAGTTGATCCTGACGTGTGCGTAGGTCATGCATCTCTGTCTGAATCTTCTGGACTGCGGTCTTGGGCTGGCCAGCGGGTTCCATGGCCTGAGTGTACTGTCACGGGCACAGGGTATGTGGACCCACTAGGCCGCTCCGCCGTAGCGGGGAGGCAGCTAACCAGGTCACAGTCTATGTGAAAGTCAATGGCAGACAGTAATGCTTGGGTACCTGCAATAGTCCAGACGGTGGCTGTGGCTTCAGCACGGATGGAGGCTGGTGCGACAAGTGGCGCCGGACGTTGCCGGGCAGTATCCGATGTAGCAGAAGACACTGGACGTGGCAGAAGACACTGGACGTGGCAAACGACAGCAGGTGCAGTAGACACGACTCCAACGCTGGTAGGCACAGGAACTAGAATAATACGGAATACAGGAACGGGTAACAGGGCACGGGTAACAACTGGAACGGGGAAACACCATGGGAGGGCTCAAAAGGAAAGGACCACCATTTGGGGATTTTCTGGTGCGAAGTCATGTATGCAGAAGCCCCTGAGGTACCAGTACAGTTGAAACCCCCAAGAAGTGACCCCGTTTTAAAAACTACACCCCTTAAGGCATTCATCTAGAGGTGTAGTGAGCATACACCCCATAAACTGTAATGTGGGTTCTCCCGGGTACGGCAATACCCTCAATGTGGCTGTTATCAGCTGCCTGGGCATAGCAGGGCTCAGAAGGGAAAGACGAGGGGGGATAAGCTGTGCGGAGTGCGTCAGGGTAAGTAAAACTGGGGTAGATTAAAAACCAAGGGATGGATGATACATTTTATAACACTTTTTCATACAGAGCTCTGGTTATTCGGGACACGTGTCACATTGATATATTGTGTCCTCCCTTATCCCCCTCTTATAGCAGACTTTGTACCTCTTTGACTTTTTCAGTTCTTGCCAGTTTGGGGAACTTCTCCTGGAAAGTGTTGCCGCCCTGGTACGATGCGTGTGGCCTCGCTTCCAGAAGTACTGGGTGCCCCCCCTTCTTGGTCCCTAAAAATTAGTTTCTTGATAACCACCTCTTGAAATTCCAGGAAAGTACCCCTCTGGCCTGCACATCGACATAGCACCTACACATTGTTTAATGCCAACTGTATGAGGTGCCCGGCCAGCTTCTTATACCACACCGCATGGCGCTGTAGGGCTTCAGGACTTGATCTGACTAGTCCACCCCACCCATGTACCTATTGTAGTCCAGGATGCAGTCTGGTTTGGGGGTCTCTGTACTGGTACCTCGTACAGGTACATGGGTACTGGTGTGGCATCTCTCTTGTCTTGTACGTGACACACAATATGTTGCTGCTAGATTGTACCCTGCTCTCACCCCTTCTGAGTGTTTGCCCTGCAGAGTCTTAGGGAGGCCTCTCAGATTTCCTCTAGCAGTGCCGCATGCCGCAGGACTTCTGGCAGCGAGGCAGTTGAAGAGTGGGACACTGGTATAAAAATTATCCAGGTAGAGGTGGTAACCCTGGTCAAGCAGAGGGTGCACCAAATCACACACAATTTTTGCATTAACTCCCAGTAAGGGGGGGGGGGGCATTCTGGGGGCTGAGCACTGGTGTCCTTCCCTTCATATATCCTAAATCTGTAGGTATACCCTGATGCACTCTCGCACAGCTCATACATCTTCACGCCATACCTTGCCCTCTTACCCGGCAGGTACTGGCGGAATTGAAGCCTCCCTTTAAAATCTACCAAGGACTCATCAATAGAAATACACTTCTCGGGGGTGTTTGCTTGGAAAAACCGGTCACTGAAACGATCTAATAGGGGTCTCCATTTATACAAACGGTCAAAACTGGGGTCGTCTTGGAGTGGGCGCTGCTCATTAGGAGAAGCGAAGTATTGCCTCATTTTTTTTAGGTTACAGTTCAGTTCTGAAGTTGGTTTGAGGGGCCCATATATTAGACACCCCCATCAAACACCCCATTTTAGAAACTAGATCCCTCAAAGTATTCACAACAGCATTTAGAAAGTTTATGAACCCTTTAGGTGTTTCACAGAAATTTAGAGCAAAGTAGAGGTGAAATTTACATATTTATTTTTGTCAGAAAATCCTTTTTATACCATTTTTTTTTTATAACACAAAAGGTTTTATCAGAGAAACGCAACTTAATACGTATTGCCCAGATTCTGCAGTTTAGAGAAATATCCCACGTGTGGCCCTAGTGCGGTAATGGACTGAAGCACCGGCCTCCGAAGCAAAGGAGCGCCTAGTGGATTTTGAGGCCTCTTTTTTATTAGGCACCATGTCCGGTTTGAAGAGGTCTTGTGGTGCCAAAACAGTGGAAACCCCCCAAAAGTGACCCCAATTTGTAAACTAGATCCCTTGAGGAATCCATTGTAGTTTTCTTGGGGTGCATGCAGCTTTTTGATCAGTTTTTATTCTATTTATTTTTATTTTTTTTACAGCGTTCACCGTGCGCTATAAATTACATATTTACTTTATTCTGCGGGGCGATACGATTACGGCGATACCAGATGTTTATAGTTTTTTTGTCTTATGGCGTTTGCACAATAAAATAAGTTTTGTAAACAATCATTCACTTTTTGTGTTACCTTATTCTAAGAGCCAGAAGGTTTTTATTTTTCCATCAATAAAGCCGTGCGAGGACTTATTTTTTGCGTAACGAACTGCAGTTTCGATCAGGACCATTTTTAGGTACATGCGACTTTTTGATCTCTTTTTATTCCATTTTTTTGGATGTGAAGTGACCAAAGAATTGTGAGTGTGGTTCTGTTTATTATTATTTTCTTTTACGGCGTTCACCGTGCGAGATAAATAATGAAAAGTTTTGTAGTTCAGGCCGTTACGGACGCGGGGATACCAATTATGTATAGTTTATTTGTTTATTTATCTATTTTTATTAATAATAAAGGACTGACAGGAGTAAAAGGGGGATTTTTACTTTTATTACTTTTAAAACTTTTATTTTCTCTTTTTTACACAATTTTTTTTAACTTTTTTTTTACTTTATTACTTTGTCCCACTAGGGGACGTGAGGGCAGGAGGCCCTGATTTCTATTCTAATACACTGCACTACATGCGTAGTGCAGTGTATCAGAGCTGTCAGCTACTCACTGACAGCAAGCATAGTGGGTCCTGACTTTGTCAGGACCCACTAGGCTTCCGTCGATGGCATAGCCGGACGACATTGTTTGGTGTCCGGTTGCCATAGTCAGCATCGCCGGCCGCTATCGTGTAGCAGGCCGGCGATGGTAGCTTAACCCCTAAAAAGCAGCGATCTCTATTGAACGCGGCTTTTAAAGAGTTAATCAATGTGGACACAGCGATCGGTCCCCGCTGTAGGAGCTGCGGCAGCTGCTGTACGAGACAGCAGCTGTCACAGCTCCTGTATGAGTCGGGAGGACGGCCGAAACGGCCGTTACTCCCTAGACGTACTATTAGGTCATGGAGCGTGAACGATACAGCTGCCATGACCTAATAGTACGTCCAGGAGCGGGAAGGGGTTAAGGACGCAGCCTTGTTTTGGCCTTAAGGCTCAGAGCCCATTTTGCAAATCTGACATATTTCACTTTATGTGGTAATAACGTCGGAATGCTTAAACCTATCCAAGCGATTCTGAGATGGTTTTCTCGTGACACATTGGGCTTTATGTTAGTGGTAAAATTTAGTCGATATATTCAGTGTTTATTTGTGAAAAATAGCAACATTTAGAGAAAATTTGAAAAAAATAGCATTTTTCTGAATTTAAATTGACCTGCTCGTAAGGCAGATGGTTATACCGCCCAAAATAGTTACTAGTTCACATTTCCCATATGTCTACTTTAGATTGGCATCGTTTTTTGAACAGTCTTTTATTTTTCTTGGACGTTACAAGGCTTAGAACATAAACAGCAATTTCTCATATTTTTAAGAAAATGTCAAAAGCCTTTTTTTTAAGGTGCCTGTTCAGTTCTGAAGTGGCTTTGAGGGGCCTTTGTATTAGAATCCCCCATAAAACACCCCATTTTAAAAACTAGACCCCTCAAAGTATTCAAAACAGCATTTAGAAAGTTTTTTTCGGAGGCAGCCGGAGCGGCTTAACGGTGTGGGGTCTGGGTGTCGGTCATCAATTGTCCAGTAGTTGACAACCCCATTAAGTCCTAGGGTACATTAACTTACACACAGGTTGGCGCTTTTGAGGTGATTTGTCCGACTCTTGGATAACGTTTTTAATTTGCATCTGCATTTTATAATAAACAGGAACATTGTAACGTCAAATCTGCACTGTGTGAACAAGACCTAACAAGTAGATGCGTTTAGTCAGGTTTGCTTGTTGGATTTAGAAATTGAAGGTCAATATTCAGTTTACACGTCTTCTAATGAGAGATCGTTCTTTATTCTCAGCTTTTACTATAAGAAGTGAAGAACCTGAGAGAGCGCCTGGGTGTGGATGAAGACATCATCTCCAGTGCAGCTGCCCAGAGACTTCTCCACATCTATAGAGACCTACGTGATCCAGGACTGCTCTTCATTTGAGTCTGTAGTCTTCATTCCTACGCTGAGGATGGAAGCGGCCGCCAGAGATCTGTCAGGATCAGATACGTTACTGAGGTTAGATGAGAATTCCAGTCTACAAACATGAGCGCCGCCTGACAGTATGGAGACGTTTCTATTAAATATGACAATGTTATAAAAAGACAAGCAGCTTCTTATTGAAGAAACGCGCCCGTCCTTGTCCTTAGTGTTGTCTAGAGTTTTGATCGCTGGTATAATACACTGCATTGTGCCTCTGGCAGGGCCTAGTAGGCTACCGTACATAGTAGACCAGGGGGGCATTGTTAGGCCTCCGGTGGTCATAGCATGGGTCTAAGCTGGGGTCTGTACTTTTTCTAGGGTCTGGTTTGGGGTCTGATTAATTTAGGAGGTCTGAATAATTTAGGCGTCTTACTTTATACCCAAGTGCTCTAATTCTGGGACATCCTATGAAGTACATGGAGCACGCATACTACATACCTCTCAAAGACTATACAGGAGTACGCCCAATCCATACCTCCCATAGACTATACAGGAGCATTCTCACTACATACCTCCCATAGACTATACAGAAGCACGCTCACACCATACCGCCCATAGACTATATAGGAGCACGCTCACACCATACCTCCCATAGACTATATAGGAGCACGCTCACACCATACCTCCCATAGACTACAGGAGCATTCTCACTACATACCTCCCATAGACTATACAGAAGCACGCTCACACCATACCTCCCATAGACTATATAGGAGCACGCTCACACCATACCTCCCATAGACTATACAGGAGCATGCTCACTCCATACCTCCCATAGACTATATAGGAGCACGCTCACTACATACCTCTCAAAGACCATACAGGAGCACGCTCACTCCATACCTCCCAAAGACCATACAGGGGCATGCTCACTACATACCTCCCATAGACTATACAGGAGCACGCTCACTACATACCTCCCATAGACTATACAGGAACACACTCAATCCATACCTCCCATAGACTATACAGGGGTACGCTCTCTCCATACCTCCCATAGACTATACAGGAGCACGCTCGATCCATACCTCCCATAGACTATACAGGAGCATGCTCACTCCATACCTCCCATAGACTGTACAGGAACACACTCAATCCATACCTCCCATAGACTATACAGGGGTACGCTCTCTCCATACCTCCCATAGACTATACAGGGGTACGCTCTCTCCATACCTCCCATAGACTATACAGGAGCACGCTCACTCCATACCTCCCCTAGATTATACAGGAGCACGCTCACTCCTTACTTCCCATAGACTATACAGGGGTATGCTCTCTCCATACCTTCCATAGACTATATAGGAGCACGCTCTCTCCATACCTCCCATAGACTATACAGGAGCACGCTCTCTCCATACCTCCCATAGACTATACAGGAGCACGCTCACTCCTTACTTCCCATAGACTATACAGGAGCACGCTCACTCCATACCTCCCATAGACTATACAGGAGCACGCCCTCTCCATACCTCCCATAGACTATACAGGAGCACGCTCACTCCTTACCTCCCCTAGATTATACAGGAGCACGCTCACTCCTTACTTCCCATAGACTATAATAGAGAGTGAAGTGCAGCCGGCTATCTGGTTTTTAACGATCATCTCTATTGTGTACAGTGGGGGATCAGACACCCCCATTTTCATGATTAGTGGTTATACCTGCAGTCAGGCTCCTCTAATCAAGCATTTGTGGTGTATACTATCAATATCCGCGATTAGTGTGTGATATGAAGCTGTATTGTGCTCCATATTGTGCAGTATTGTGTGCTGTATATTGCGCCATATTATTGTTTAGAGGCCGCAGACAGGGCGACGCTCTGATACATTCTGCTGGTGGGTCCTTTTGGGCCCCTGCCGATACTGAAACTTCCAGTGATGTCCTCATCTAGGATTCAGACACGGTTCAGCACATCAGTAGTCTTCAGCTGTTGCAAAACTACAACTCCCAGGGCATGTTTTTGATATCTGACCCCATTCTGGTAAATTTGATGATGACACGTCTCATGACATAGCTGCGACCATGTGACACCTCTCCACTTGGCACCCATAACCCATGGTGGAGGGTGTTTCCCATGTGGCGATTGCATTAGCTGTGAAAACATTGGGTGATTCTTCTCTGGGGTCATATATTACACCATTGGCCTTGGCATGAACGCAATTTTGGGTGAGAGTCCATGAACCCGTATGTAAATGCCTGTGTTGTATGTTTTATGGGTGCGATTCTACATTTTAGAAAGTCTGGAATTGACCACATTGATTTGGGAATTCTTTGAGGTGATAGAAACCTCCCCAGAGGGTGTAGTGTGACCCTCCTGCCTGTATTCTTGTACCATATTACATTTTATATGGCCGCTCGGGTGTAACGGTTCACTGGGATACGCTTCTTGTGATGTCATCCAGAATGTGAGCAGATTCTATTTCTCTGCACTGTGAAGAATCTGAGCGTGATGTCATGAGGGGCGTGGCCTGTAATCTGGACGTGTTCCGTTTCCACATAATGGCCAACCGGTTATGACATCAGAAAGTTTATAAATTGGGGTCACACATTGACCACGGTGTCAGTTTCTCTTGCTGGCTCTCATCATGGAGGTGTCGCGTAAGAAGAGGATGTTGGTGAAGACGTTTCCCAAGATGAGTACTGTAGAGAAAATGGAGGTTGGCGGACGCCGGCTTCCGGATGATGTGGAGATGGAGGACGTGGAGGATGAGGGTGACAAAATGGAAATTGGCGGACGCCAATTTCCTGATGATGTGGAGATGGAGGACCTTTTGGGGGCTACGGTTATCATCAGGGCCTCAAACCCCCGGAAGAGAAAGCGGCCATTTTAGTACCATCTGCCACTCGGGGCCCATTTACCATCAGGACCCCATACCCCCGGGAGAGAAAGCGGCCATCTTAATTCCATCTGTCGCTTGGGGCCCATTTACCATCAGGGTCCCGAAACTCCCGGGAGAGAAAGCGGCCATCTTAATTCCATCCTTTACTTAGGGCCCATTCACCATCTTTAGGTGAGGTAAGTGCCGTCCACTGATGATCTTCTCCCCTCACATCTCTTCTACAGCCGCCTGGGCACTGAATTTCTGATTTTTATTTTGCAGTTGTCACCCCAACATCGTGGCCTTTACCACCTAAACCATCTGAAATTCCCATGAAGACTCCTCCAGTGCTGAGAAGCAGTGACGAGCAGAACAGAAGCGAGATCCGGTAAGTCTGACGTCCTCTGCTCCGTCTTCATCTTCTGGTGGTGAAGGTTTTGTGAATGTTTTTTGCTTATTGGATTTTTCTTTTCTAGGATTCGACTATGAAAAATGTGAGAAACATGAAAAACGTCTCTTCTGATCCAGGACTGAGCTGTGTAAAGGTGGACTGACGGCCATATCCACGTGTGAAGACGGACCCTCCCCCTCTTCATCTCACCAATCACCGCTTGTTAAGGGGCCGGAGCCACAGAAGACATCGCAGCAACTCTACCACATTCTACAATAAATATATTTGTTTTACACATTTTTGTGCTTTCATTTTTATATTGGAGAATTTATCCAGGGAACCTTTCTTCTACGGGGAACATAAGGGTGTAGAAAAGTCATAGGTGTAATAATCTGCAGAATATATCACTATGTATCTGTCAGGAGGTAGAGAGGACAGAGCAATGTTCTGCAGATCTCTAGAGAGGTCCGTGGTGTAATAATCTGCAGAATATATCACTATGTATCTGTCACGAGGTAGAGAGGACAGAGCAATGTTCTGCAGATCTAGAGAGGTCAGTGGTGTAATGATCTGCAGAATATATCACTATGTATCTGTCACGAGGTAGAGAGGACAGAGCAATGTGCAGATCTCTATAGAGGTCCGTCGTGTAATAATCTGCAGAATATATCACTATGTATCTGTCAGGCGGTAGAGAGGACAGAGCAATGTTCTGCAGATCTCTAGAGAGGTCCGTGGTGTAATAATCTTCAGAATATATCACTGTATCTGTCACGAGGTAGAGAGGACAGAGTAATATTCTGCAGATCTCTATAGAGGTCCGAGGTGTAATAATCTGCAGAATATATCACTGTATCTGTCACGAGGTAGAGAGGACAGAGCAATGTGCAGATCTCTATAGAGGTCCGTGGTGTAATAATCTGCAGAATATATCACTATGTATCTGTCACGAGGTAGAGAGGACAGAGCAATGTTCTGCAGATCTCTAGAGAGGTCAGTGGTGTAATGATCTGCAGAATATATCACTATGTATCTGTCACGAGGTAGAGAGCACAGAGCAATGATCTGCAGATCTGGAGAGGTCAGTGGTGTAATGATCTGCAGAATATATCACTGTATCTGTCACGAGGTAGAGAGGACAGAGCAATGTTCTGCAGATCTCTAGAGAGGTCAGTGGTGTAATGATCTGCAGAATATATCACTATGTATCTGTCAGGAGGTAGAGAGGACAGAGCAATGTTCTGCAGATCTCTATAGAGGTCATAGGTGTAATAATCTGCAGAATATATCACTGTATCTGTCAGGCGGTAGAGAGGACAGAGCAATGTTCTGCAGATCTAGAGAGGTCAGTGGTCTAGGGGTCTGCATTTTTTTAAGTTTGTTTTTAACGGTACATTTTATTAACCCCTTAAGGACGCAGCCTTGTTTTGGCCTTAAGGCTCAGAGCTCATTTTTCAAATCTGACATATTTCACTTTATGTGGTAATAACTTCGGAATGCTTAAACCTATCCAAGCGGTTCTGAGATGGTTTTCTCGTGACACATTGGGCTTTATGTTAGTGGTAAAATTTGGACGATATATTTAGTGTATATTTGTGAAAAATAGCAAAATGTAGAGAACATTTGAAAAAAATAGCATTTTTCTGAATTTAAATTGACCTGCTCGTAAGGCAGGTGGTTATACCCCCCAAAATAGTTACTAGTTCACATTTCCCATATGTCTACTTTAGATTGGCTTCGTTTTTTGAACATTCTTTTCTTTTTCTTGGACGTTACAAGGCTTAGAACATAAACAGCAATTTCTCATATTTTTAAAATGTCAAAAGCCTTTTTTTAAGGTGCCTGTTCAGTTCTGAAGTGGCTTTGTGGGGCCTTTGTATTAGAAACCCTGATAAAACACCCCATTTTAAAAACTAGACCCCTCAAAGTATTCAAAACAGCATTTAGAAAGTTTTTTAACCCTTCAGGCATTTCACAGGAATTAAAGCAAAGTGGAGGTGAAATTGCAAATTTCATTTTTCTTGCTGAATTTCAATTTTGTTAATTTTTTTCTGTAACACGGAAGGTTTTACCAGAGAAACACGACTAAATATGTATTGTCCAGATTCTGCAGTTTTTAGAAATGTCCCACATGTGGCTCTAGTGCGCTCGTGGACCAAAACACAACCAGAATCAAAGCACCTAGGGGATTTTTGGGGCCTCTTTTTTATTAGAATATATTTTAGGCAGCATGCCAGGTTTGAAGAGGTGTTGAGGTGCCAAAACAGTAGGAATCCCCCAATAGTGACCCCATTTTGTAAACTGCACCCCTCAAGGAATTCATTTATGGTTGTTGTTACCATTTAGACCGCACAGTTTTTTCACAGCACGTATTTGAATTGGGCTGTGAAATAAAAAAAATGACATTTGTTTCAATAAGATGTCTTTTTTTACCACAATTTCTTATTTTCACAGAGAATAAAATACCTAATTTGGTTGCCCAATTTCTCCTGAGTGCGGCAATGCCCCATTTGTGGTGATAAGCTGCAATTTGGGCCCATGGGGAGGGCTCAGAAGGGAAGGACCACCATTTGGCCTACTGGAGCTTTTCTGGTGCTAAGTCATGTATGCAGAACCCCTGAGGTACCAGTACAGTTGAAACCCCCGAGAAGTGACCCCGTTTTAAAATCTACACCCCTTAAAGGGAACCTGTCACCAGCATTTTAGCTATAAAGGCAGCAATACCTGGTGAAAGTGGGTGAAAAATCATTGTCATCTAAGCTATAAATATGTTCTAAGTAAGCTCTGTAGCTTTAGTATTCCGTTTTTCAGTGGTCCCACGCCGTATGCAAATGAGCAGAAAAGAGTCAAATCTTCATCTGAAAAGAGTCAGGTTTTCATTCCTCCAGCATCTCAGAGTGGACTCCACCTCCTTCTTTTTGATTGACAACTCCTTAGCCAGTCAGGGCTGGACAGGTGGTGGCAGTGGGCGTGGTTAAGAAGCTGCATCCCAGAGGGAAAAATAATTACCATAAAAGGCGGGAAAAGTTGAAACGACGATATTTACAGACAGAGGAGGATTTCAGGAAAGAAGAGAACAGGAACGAACTCTGGACAGCTGCGGCCATTGAGGGGTCAGGCTAGTTTAACAGGTAAGATGTTGATGACAGGATCCCTTTAAGACATTCATCTAGAGGTGTAGGGAGCATTTTGACCCCACAGGTATTGTGTAAAAGATAATGCGCAGCAGATGGTGCAAAGTAAGATTTGCAATTTCCTATACATATATGCCATGTCAGTGTCTGATATATTGTGCCCAGCATGTGCCACCGGAGATATACACCCCATAAACTGTAATGTGGGTTCTCCTGGGTACGGCAATACCCTACATGTGGCTGTTATCAGCTGCCTGGGCACGCAGCAGGGCCCAGAGGGGAAAGATGAGGGGGATAAGCTGTGCGGAGTGCGTCAGGGTAGATTATAAAGCAAGGGATGGATGATAAATTTGAACACTCTTTCATACAGAGCCCTGGTTTTTCGGGACACGTGTCACATTGATATATTGTGTCCTCCCTTATCGCCCTCTTATAGCAGACTTTGCACCTCTTTTGACTTTTTCCCTTCTTGCCAGTTTGGGGAACTTCTCCTGGAAAGTGTTGCCGCCCTGGTACGATGAGTGTGGCCTCGCTTCCAGAAGTACTGGGTGCCACCTCTTGAAATTCCAGGAAAGTTCCCCTCTGGCCTGTACATCGACGTAGCACCTACACATTGTATAATGCCAACTGTATGAGGTGCCCGGCCGGCTTCTTATACCACACCGCATGGCGCTGTAGGGCTTCAGGACTTGATCTGACAAGTCCACCCCTCCCATGTACCTATTGTAGTCCAGGATGCAGTCTGGTTTGGGGGTCTCTGCACTGGTACCGCGTACAGGTACATGGGTACTGGTGTGGCATCTCCGTGGTCTTGTACGTGACACACAATATGTTGCTGCTAGATTGTGCCCTGCTCTCACCCCTTCTGAGTGTTTGCCCTGCAGAGTCTTAGGGAGGCCTCTCAGATTTCTTCTAGCAGTGCCGCATGCCGCAGGACTTCTGGAAGCGAGGCACTTGGGGGTCATCTCGGGGTGGGCACGGCTCATTATCGGCATAATGTAGGAAGCAAAGTATTGCCTCATAACGCATCCTGGACATGGCCATGCGGCACATCGGGGTGTGGGATAAGATGTCCGTGCTCCAGAAGGTCCTAATGGACGGCTTTTTCAGAAGCCCCATGTTCAAGAGCAGTCCCAAAAACTTGCCCAACTCTGCTGCATCTACAGGGGTCCACCTGTGGGATTGGGCATAAAATGATGTGGGGTTCTTAGTAATATACTGTTGGGCATATCAATTTGTCTGGGACACCATTAGCTCTATAAAGTCATCAGTGAAGAAGTCCATCTCACTGAGCCCTGCCGTGTTACATTTTATCCCTGAGCTGCCCGTGTACTCGGGGATTTGGGGTTCATAATTGTCTGGTGTGGGCGTCCAAATGGGGTCACTTCGCTCGGGGGTATCACTTGTTGCGGGGTCACTTCTTTCAGGGATTTCAACTACGGTGGTGGTCCTGGGGCATCTCAATGGATGAGGAGGTTGACAAATAAAACAGAGTCTCGCCATCTGACGAAATATTACAAATTACCCGCCATTTCACTGCTATGGACATTGTGGAAAGCCTCAGAGATCGCACATGTCCTGTCCTGCTTTTTACGGAGCGTGCTGCCATACTTTGTATGGGAACACGGGCCCAAAATGCGGGTAGCTGTCCATGGCCCCCAGCTGCCGGCCGTGCCCGCGTACCATGATTACGGGCACAGTCGCGTGCATGAGGCCCGAGTCGAAACTTTTTTTTCCGATGTGATATTTGCAGTGGAATTGCGGCTTTTCCGATTTGTTGCAAGTTTTACGTTCCCTTTGAAACCGATGTATGAGGAAAGGCCGCAACCAAAAACACTGCGAATCAGCAACATAAAGCGACACGCTGCGGCTTAAAAGCACGCAACGCAGGGTCATTTATCAGCTGGTTTTCTGCAGGTTTGTTACGGAGTGTGTGGGTGAGATTCCTTCATACTGGATTATGCTGCACATTTTCAGCAATGAAATAAGTTGTGGAAAACCTGCAGTATTTATGCTACGTGTGAACATACACTAAGGCTACAGCACACGTGGCCTATTTGGATCCGAAAATTGGCACCAAAGCTCAGGAAATTTGCAGATAAAAGGCCTTGTTCACATGTGACTTGGGGTCCCGTTCTGACGGAGCTTTCCGTATTAACGCGACTCTGACCCGACACAGACGGAACCCAGAGGCTTCCATTTCCATCCCCATTGACGGATCTGTCACCATTGAAATCAATGGTGATGGAAAGGGAAACCTCTGGGTTCCGTCTGTGTCGGTTCAGGGTCCCGTTCTGACGGAAAGCTGCGACGGAACATCAGAACGGAAACCCAACGCAGATGTGAAAGAGGCCGGAGCCGCACCTAACCGCACCTTTTTCCATGCATTTTTCCGTTTTGATGCGTAAATCTGTGCGTTTTCATGCTGCGGGTTTTTCCTCAGAACTAGGCAGATACAATTCGCAAGCAGAAACGCAAGATAAATTGACATGCGGTGGATCTTAAAATACGCATTGCAGGTCAATTTCTGTGCCGAAAAAAACCGCAGCGTGTACATGACATTTCTTGAGCTCTCCTACACCTCGCCGTTACCGTATTACGCTGCGGTTCTGCCGCACACAATATGCATCATGTGCATTAAGCCTAAGGGGATGTCCACGCTTAACAAAATACGCAGCTGTTTTCAAGCCAAAACCGCTCCTGATTTTCAGCCGTTTTTTAAGCAACTTGCGTTTTTTGCGGAGTCCATGAAAAACAGCTGCAAAAGCATCGCAAGAAGTGACATGAACATTTTTACGAGGCGTTTTTTTTACACGCCGTTATTTGAAAATGAAGCGTAAAATAACGCCCCGTCGGAACAGAACGCCATATTTCCCATTTAATTCCAATGGGCTGATGTTTGTAGCCGTTCCGCTTCCCATTTTTCAGCCGTTTTTGGGATGTTTAGGCCGGGTTCACACACACTATTTACGCACCTAATTCCGGCGTTTTAGCCACGAATTACGTCTGAAAATGCGGCTCAATAGCATCGGCAAACATCTGCCCATTCATATGAATGGGTCTTACGATGTTCAGTGCCGACGGTCATTTTTTTTACGCCCCTTTGTCAAAAGGCGGCGCGTAAAAAAGACGGCCGCGTCAAAGAAGTGCCTGTCACTTCTTCAGACGTAAATGGAGCCGTTCTCCACTGACTCCATGGAAAAACAGCTCCATTTACGTCCGTAATGGACGCAGCGAAAAGCGCCTCAACATGCCTCAAAATTACGGAGCGAAAACAGCCCCGTAATGTCAGCCGTAACGGACGCTGCTGTGTGAACATACACTTACAGCCCGATAAACAGCTGAAAATAGTTTAGCTCAACCACATGTGTTCTGTGCACGCACGCACACACACACACACACGCACGGACGCACACGGACACACGCACACGCACGCACACACACGCATACGTACACACGCGCACGCACACACGCACGCCACACACAAACGCTCACACACAAGGACACGCACACACGCACGGACATGCACACACGCATGCACACACGCACACACACGCACGCACACACGCACGGACACACGCACACGCGCACGTACACACACACGCGCATGCACACACGCACGCCACACACAAACGCGCACACACAAGGACACGCACGCATGCACGGACACATGCACACACGCGCACACACGCACACACACGCACGCATCCACACGGACACATGCACACACACACACGCACGTACACGCACACACGCATGCCACACACAAACGTGCACACACACGCACACGCACGGACACACGCACGCACACACACACACGCACACACACACGGACACACACACGCACACGCACGCCACACACAAACGCGCACACACACGGACACGCACGCACGGACACGCAAATTTCCAATGACTTTTTCTTAGAAGTGATTTTGTATTTTTCAGATATAGCTGCTTTGTATCCTGTATACAGAGCAGCTGTATTCTGCACTGAGACTTGAATCCGTCAGGTCAGCGAGGCGGACGGGTTCAGTGTCAGCGGGTCCTGCTCAATCTAAAAAACTCATTATTATTTTTAAATAAATATTTAGAACTTTTCACCAATCACAGCGATACGGTTTTAAAAAAAGAATAAATAAAAGACGTTTTCACAAGGTGTACATAGAAGATAAGCCGTGCACGTGCGGCGCAGATCCTGGGGCACCGCACTTTGTTATTTCCTCCTGTTATTTACATATCGGTGCCGTTATATTTGGCACCAGATATTGAAATAACCCCCTGAACAGTCAATGGGGCGTGTAATTGGCGGCTTTTTAAAAAGGGAGGCGATTTCAGGCGTTTTTCGCCACGGTTTCCGAAATGGTTTACAAGCAAAAAAAAAAACCTGTGTGAACAGGGCCTTAATAAAAACAGCACATTGTGATCCGGAACCTCCGGGTGATCCAGTTCTGGCGGGTAACATGGCCAATGCAGGACAGGATTTGGACTGTACAGAAGAACCACCACGTGACTGCTTTGTAAACCAGAGACCGCGCGGCATAGACAGTTCACAAGGTAAAGCCCAGTTTGCCGCGTTAGAACCTGCAGGGGTCGCACCGCAAACAAATCACTCTTTTTTGCTACGATCGCGGCAAATCCTTGTAGTTTTGCAACGAATTGAGGAAAATCTGGGCAGAATAGCGCGATCGCGGCAAAAAAAAAAACAGCGATTTTCGTCAATTCGCTGCAAAATGGCGCGGTTTTCCAGCAATCGCAACTTGAATGCCCCTATTGCCGTTACAAAATAGTGTATTCCTAGCTGTGCCATCATAAACCTTCCACCATATAAAAGTATAAATCGCTGGTGTAAATATGGCAGCCGTAACAGCCGCACTGTGTGCACGTGGAGCGGATTATACACATACAACTCTCATTATAAGGCGCTATTCACAAGGGTCACTTCTCAGAACGGCTTCTAGTGCGTCTAGTCTAAGGCTTCGTACACACCTGGTCGCGGCTTCCACAAAGAAACAACCAGCGAGTCCATAAAGCAGCGGTATTTACCATGAGATGGCCACGCCCCCTCCCAAGCCAGAATTACAGCACCCTTTCAATGCTGAACACATTTTTAGCCTGTGTTCACACTGAGTTTTTTTTGCAGGAGGAAAATTCTGCCTCAAAATTCCGTTTGGGATTTTGAGGCAGATTTTGACCTTCCTGCACGGCGTTTTCCAAGTTTTTCGCTCGCGCACATTGAGTGCTACGGGCAAAAAACTCAGCGAAATACGCTTCATCTGCCTCCCATTGACGTCAATGGGAGGTCAAAGGCGTAACCGCGCGAAGATTGGGCATGTCCCTTCTTTCTCCCGCGAGGCGGTCTTACCGCTCGCGGGAGAAAACCGCACCCACCTCTCATTGAAATCAATGGGAGTCATTTTCGGCCGGTTTTTGACAAGTTTTGCGGCGCAGTTTCCGCGCCAAAAAGCTCGTCAAAATACTCTGTGTGAACAGAGCCTTAAACTCATGCATTACGTGCGGATTTGCCGCGCATAATCCACAGTGTTAATTAAGTAAATGAGATTTCAAGTAATATTATCTACACATTGCGAAATTGTACCGCACGTAAATTGACCTGTGGTGCGTATTTTAAAATCTGCGGCATGTCAATTGATCTTGTGTTTCCGCCTGCGAATTGTATCTGACAAATTTAATAGAAACATCGCCCCAAAAATCCGCAGCATTAGGGCATGACCACACATGGCGGAATTCCTCCGCAACTGTCCGCATCAATGCCGCACAGAATCTGCGTTGCAGATTCTGCAGCGGATCTGCACAAAATGTGCAGAAAATTGATGCGGACTGGCCGCTGCGGACTGCAGGAAAAGTGCTTCTCTTCTCCCTATTCAGTGCAGGATAGAGAGAAGGGACAGCACTTTCCCTAGTGAAAGTCAAAGAATTTCATACTTACCGCCCGTTGTCTTGGTGACGCGTCCCTCTTTCGGCATCCGGCCCGACCTCCCTGGATGACGCTCCAGTCCATGTGACCGCTGCAGCCTGTGCTTGGCCTGTGATTGGCTGCAGCCGTCACTTACACTGAAACGTCATCCTGGGAGGCCGGACTGTAGACAGACGCAGGGAGTTCTCGGTAAGTATGAACTTATATTTTTTTTTACAGATACATGTATATTGAGATCGGTAGTCACTGTCCCGGGTGCAGAAACAGTTACTGCCGATCGCGTAACTCTTTCAGCACCCTGGACAGTGACTATTTACAGACGTCTCCTAGCAACGCTCCCGTCATTACGGGAGCCCCATTGACTTCCTCAGTCTGGCTGTAGACCTAGAAATACATAGGTCCAGCCAGAATGAAGAAATGTCATGGTAGTAAAAACAATACGCTCCGCAGCACACATAAGATCTGCGGACTTCATTGCGGAATTTTGACTCTCCATTGAAGTCAATGGAGAAATTCCGCCATGAGTCCGCAACCAGTCCGCCACTGCTCCGCAACAGACAGAGCATGCTGCGGACACCACATTCCGCTCCGCAGCCTATGCTCCGCAGCGGAATTGTACGCATCGTGTAAACGAACACTGCTAAATTAAAGTGAAAGTCAATGGAGAAACGGCTCCGCTGCGGATTAACGCTGCGGAGTGTCCGCAGCGGAATTTAAGTGAAATTCCGCTATGTGTGAACCCGCCCTTAGGGTATGTTCACACGACAGCTTCCGTTACGGATGAAATTACGGAGCGGTTTTCAGGAGAAAACGGCTCCACAATTTCAGACGTAATGGCAAGTGCAGGCGCTTTTCGCTGCGTCCATTACGGACGTAATTGGAGCTGTTTTTCCATGGAAAACGGCTCCAATTACGTCTCAAGAGGTGACAGGCACTTCTTTGACGTGGGCGACTTTTTTACGCGCCGTCTTTTGGGAGCGGCGCGTAAAAAAACATGACCGTCGGCACAGAACATCGTAAGACCCAATCAAATGAATGGGCAGATGTGTGCCGACAGTTTAAAGCCGTATTTTCGGACGTAATTCGAGGCTACAACGCCAGAATTACGTCCGTAAATAGGGTGTGTGAACCCGGCCTCAGGGCTTGTCCACACATAGTGGAATTGCTGAAGAAAAATGTCTGCAGCATTTCCATTAAAACTAGCAGACATTCTGCTGTGGAAAAAGCGCGCCATTTCCTGCGTTTTTGACTTTTTCAATGACATGCGCCGTTCTCACACAGACGGCGTACGCTGCAGAGAATGGAACGGCTCCCACTCACACAGACGGCGTACGCTGCAGAGAATGGAACGGCTCCCGCTCTCACACAGACGGCGTACGCTGCAGAGATTGGAACGGCTCTCGTTCTCACACAGACGGCGTACGCTGCAGAGAATGGAACGGCTCCCGCTCTCACACAGACGGCGTACGCTGCAGAGATTGGAACGGCTCTCGTTCTCACACAGACGGCGTACGCTGCAGAGAATGGAACGGCTCCCGTTCTCACACAGACGGCGTACGCTGCAGAAAATGGAACGGCTCCCGTTCTCACACAGACGGCGTAAGCTGCAGAGAATGGAACGGCTCCCGTTCTCACACAGACGGCGTACGCTGCAGAGAATGGAACGGCTCTCGTTCTCACACAGACGGCGTACGCTGCAGAGAATGAAACGGCTCCCGCTCTCACACAGACGTCGTACGCTGCAGAGAATGGAACGGCTCCCGCTCACACAGACGGCGTACGCTGCAGAGAATGGAACGGCTCCCGCTCACACAGACGGCGTACGCGTCAGAGAATGGAACGGCTCCCGCTCTCACACAGACGGCGTACGCTGCAGAGAATGGAACGGCTCTCGTTCTCACACAGACGGCGTACGCTGCAGAGAATGGAACGGCTCCCACTCACACAGACGGCGTACGCTGCAGAGAATGGAACGGCTCCCGCTCTCACACAGACGGCGTACGCTGCAGAGAATGGAACGGCTCTCGTTCTCACACAGACGGCGTACGCTGCAGAGAATGGAACGGCTCCCGTTCTCACACAGACGGTGTACGCTGCAGAGAATGGAACGGCTCCCGTTCTCACACAGACGGTGTATGCTGCAGAGAATGGAACGGCTCCCGCTCTCACACAGACGGCGTACGCTGCAGAGAATGGAACGGCTCTCTTTCTCACATAGACGGCGTAAGTTGCAGAGAATGGAACGGCTCCCGTTCTCACACAGACGGCGTACGCTGCAGAGAATGGAACGGCTCTCGTTCTCACACAGACGGCGTACGCTGCAGAGAATGGAACGGCTCCCGCTCTCACACAGACGGCGTACGCTGCAGAGAATGGAACGGCTCCCGCTCACACAGACGGCGTACGCTGCAGAGAAGGGAACGGCTCCCGTTCTCACACAGACGGCGTACGCTGCAGAGAATGGAACGGCTCCCGCTCACACAGACGGCGTACGCGTCAGAGAATGGAACGGCTCCCGCTCTCACACAGACGGCGTACGCTGCAGAGAATGGAACGGCTCTCGTTCTCACACAGACGGCGTACGCTGCAGAGAATGGAACGGCCCCCACTCACACAGACGGCGTACGCTGCAGAGAATGGAACGGCTCCCGCTCTCACACAGACTGCGTACGCTGCAGAGAATGGAACGGCTCTCTTTCTCACATAGACGGCGTATGCTGCAGAGAATGGAACGGCTCCCGTTCTCACACAGACGGCGTACGCTGCAGAGAATGGAACGGCTCCCGTTCTCACACAGACGGCGTACGCTGCAGAGAATGGAACGGCTCTCGTTCTCACACAGACGGCGTATGCTGCAGAGAATGGAACGGCTCCCGCTCTCACACAGACGGCGTACGCTGCAGAGAATGGAACGGCTCCCGCTCACACAGACGGCGTACGCTGCAGAGAATGGAGCGGCTCCCGTTCTCACACAGACGGCGTACGCTGCAGAGAATGGAACGGCTCCCGTTCTCACACAGACGGCGTACGCTGCAGAGAATGGAACAGCTCCCGTTCTCACACAGACGGCGTACGCTGCAGAGAATGGAATGGCTCCCGCTCTCACACAGACGGTGTATGCTGCAGAGAATGGAACGGCTCCCGTTCTCACACAGACGGCGTACGCTGCAGAGAATGGAACGGCTCCCGCTCTCACACAGACGGCGTAAGCTGCAGAAAATGGAACGGCTCCCGCTCGCATTCTCTATGGGGATGTATGTGCCGGATTCCATCTCTGTGTGCGTCGTTAATCGACACATACAGAGGTGAAAAAAAAATGGCAGCCGCCATAGTGAAGTAAAAGTAGGAAGAAAGTAAAAAGTAGAACGTGAGAACACAAAGAAATATAATTTATGTTCGTATCATATTAAAAGCAATATGAGAAAAAAATTCATGATGCCTTCCCTTTAAGCAGCTCACGTTTTTCACGACTCTTTTTCTATAGAGTCAATAAAAACGGCTCCAGAAACATCCCAAAAAGTGACATGCACTTCTTTTTCGCGGGCGTCTTTTTACTTCTTTTTAAAACGGCCGCATAAAAAACACCCGAACGGAACAGAATGCCGTATTTTCCATTGAAATCAATGGGCAGATGTTTGGAGGCGTTCTGCTTTTGACATGTCAGCCGTTTTTCGGGTCGTTTACGACCCAAAATAGCCCGTGTGAACATACCCTCAGGCTTCATGCACACGTTGCGGAATTTGTTACAGAAAATTCGCTTGAAAATCGCAGGTAAACGTAGGTAATTCCGCAGGTAAAATCCGCAGATACGTTTTTATATGCGTTTTTAGGTGCGGTTATTACATCTGATGCGGAAATAGGTGCGGTTTTTATGCCTTGGATTTTGGCACGTTTTTTTTAAAAATAACTAGTCAGATACATGTCGCAAGTGGAAACGCAAAATACATTGACATGCTGTGGATTTTAGAATACGCACGGCAGGTCAATTTATGTGCAGAAAAATCCGCAGCATGTAGATGAGATTTCTTGAAGTCGTATTTATTTTGCTTGTACTGTTTTGCACTGTGGATTTGCAGCACGAAAATATGCACAAGAAATCCACACTTAATACCCATCGTTTGTGTTTGGCCTGTGGGTATGTGCACACGATAACGCCAATTCAGGAGAAAACAGCGCCTGCATTGCAGACGTAATTGCTCGTACTCGCGTTTTTCGAGTCGTCAATTACGTAATTTGGAGCTGTTCTTCATTGGATTCAATGAAAAACGGATCCAATTACGTCCCAAGAAGTGTCCTGCATATAATGTATATAAGTGTCCCGCATATAATGTATATAAGTGTCCTGCATATAATGTATATAAGTGTCCTGCATATAATGTATATAAGTGTCCTGCATATAATGTATATAAGTGTCCCGCATATAATGTATATAAGTGTCCAGCATATAATGTATATAAGTGTCCCGCATATAATGTATATAAGTGTCCCACATATAATGTATATAAGTGTCCTGCATATAATGTATATAAGTGTCCCGCATATAATGTATAGAAGTGTCCCGCATATAATGTATATAAGTGTCCCGCATATAATGTATATAAGTGTCCTGCATATAATGTATAGAAGTGTCCCGCATATAATGTATATAAGTGTCCCGCATATAATGTATATAAGTGTCCTGCATATAATGTATATAAGTGCCCCGCATATAATGTATATAAGTGTCCCGCATATAATGTATATAAGTGTCCCGCATATAATGTATATAAGTGTCCCGCATATAATGTAAATAAGTGTCCCGCATATAATGTATATAAGTGTCCCGCATATAATGTATATAAGTGTCCCGCATATAATGTATATAAGTGTCCCGCATATAATGTATATAAGTGTCCCGCATATAATGTATATAAGTGCCCCGCATATAATGTATATAAGTGTCCCGCATATAATGTATATAAGTGTCCCGCATATAATGTATATAAGTGTCCCGCATATAATGTAAATAAGTGTCCCGCATATAATGTATATAAGTGTCCCGCATATAATGTATATAAGTGTCCCGCATATAATGTATATAAGTGTCCCGCATATAATGTATATAAGTGTCCCGCATATAATGTATATAAGTGTCCTGCATATAATGTATATAAGTGTACTGCATATAATGTATATAAGTGTCCCGCATATAATGTATATAAGTGTCCCGCATATAATGTATATAAGTGTCCCGCATATAATGTATATAAGTGTCCCGCATATAATGTATATAAGTGTCCCGCATATAATGTATATAAGTGTCCCGCATATAATGTATATAAGTGTCCTGCATATAATGTATATAAGTGTCCTGCATATAATGTATATAAGTGTCCTGCATATAATGTATATAAGTGTCCTGCATATAATGTATATAAGTGTCCTGCATATAATGTATATAAGTGTCCTGCACATAATGTATAGAAGTGTCCCGCATATAATGTATATAAGTGTCCTGCATATAATGTATATAAGTGTCCCGCATATAATGTATATAAGTGTCCCGCATATAATGTATAGAAGTGTCCTGCATATAATGTATAGAAGTGTACTACATATAATGCATATAAGTGTCCCGCATATAATGTATAGAAGTGTCCTGCATATAATGTATATAAGTGCCCTGCATATAATGTATATAAGTGTCCCGCATATAATGTATAGAAGTGTCCTGCATATAATGTATATAAGTGCCCTGCATATAATGTATATAAGTGTCCCGCATATAATGTATAGAAGTGCCCCGCATATAATGTATATAAGTGTCCTGCATATAATGTATATAAGTGTCCTGCATATAATGTATATAAGTGTCCCGCATATAATGTATATAAGTGTCCCGCATATAATGTATATAAGTGTCCTGCATATAATGTATATAAGTGTCCTGCATATAATGTATATAAGTGTCCTGCATATAATGTATAGAAGTGTCCCGCATATAATGTATATAAGTGTCCCGCATATAATGTATATAAGTGTCCTGCATATAATGTATATAAGTGTCCTGCATATAATCTATATAAGTGTCCCGCATATAATGTATAGAAGTGTCCCGCATATAATGTCCATAAGTGTCCTGCATATAATGTATATAAGTGTCCTGCATATAATGTATATAAGTGTCCTGCATATAATGTATATAAGTGTCCCGCATATAATGTATATAAGTGTCCTGCATATAATGTATATGTGTCCTGCATATAATGTATAGAAGTGTCCTGCATATAATGTATATAAGTGTCCCGCATATAATGTATATAAGTGTCCCGCATATAATGTATATAAGTGTCCTGCATATAATGTATATAAGTGTCCTGCACATAATGTATATAAGTGTCCTGCATATAATGTATATAAGTGTCCTGCATATAATGTATATAAGTGTCCCGCATATATTGTATATAAGTGTCCCGCATATATTGTATATAAGTGTCCCGCATATAATGTATAGAAGTGTCCCGCATATAATGTATAGAAGTGTACTGCATATAATGCATATAAGTGTCCCGCATATAATGTATAGAAGTGTCCTGCATATAATGTATACAAGTGCCCTGCATATAATGTATATAAGTGTCCCGCATATAATGTATAGAAGTGCCCCGCATATAATGTATAGAAGTGTCCTGCATATAATGTATATAAGTGTCCTGCATATAATGTATATAAGTGTCCTGCATATAATGTATATAAGTGTCCCGCATATAATGTATAGAAGTGTCCTGCATATAATGTATATAAGTGTCCCGCATATAATGTATATAAGTGTCCCGCATATAATGTATATAAGTGTCCCGCATATAATGTATATAAGTGTCCTGCATATAATGTATATAAGTGTCCCGCATATAATGTATATAAGTGTCCCGCATATAATGTATATAAGTGTCCCACATATAATGTATATAAGTGTCCTGCATATAATGTATATGTGTCCTGCATATAATGTATATAAGTGTCCTGTATATAATGTATATAAGTGTCCCGCATATAATGTATATAAGTGTCCTGCATATAATGTATATAAGTGTCCCGCATATAATGTATATAAGTGTCCTGCATATAATGTATATAAGTGTCCTGCATATAATGTATATAAGTGTCCTGCATATAATGTATATAAGTGTCCTGCATATAATGTATATAAGTGTCCCGCATATAATGTATATAAGTGTCCCGCATATAATGTATAGAAGTGTCCTGCATATAATGTATATACGTGTCCCGCATATAATGTATAGAAGTGTCCCGCATATAATGTATAGAAGTGTCCCGCATATAATGTATAGAAGTGTCCCGCATATAATGTATAGAAGTGTCCTGCATATAATGTATAGAAGTGTCCCGCATATAATGTATATAAGTGTCCCGCATATAATGTATATAAGTGTCCCGCATATAATGTATATAAGTGTCCTGCATATAATGTATATGTGTCCCGCATATAATGTATATACGTGTCCCGCATATAATGTATATAAGTGTCCCGCATATAATGTATATAAGTGTCCCGCATATAATGTATATAAGTGTCCCGCATATAATATATATAAGTGCCCTGCATATAATGTATATAAGTGTCCTGCATATAATGTATATAAGTGTCCTGCATATAATGTATATAAGTGTCCCGCATATAATGTATATAAGTGTCCCGCATATAATGTATATAAGTGTCCCGCATATAATGTATATAAGTGTCCTGCATATAATGTATATGTGTCTCGCATATAATGTATATAAGTGTCCCGCATATAATGTATATGTGTCCCGCATATAATGTATATAAGTGTCCCGCATATAATGTATATAAGTGTCCCGCATATAATGTATATAAGTGTCCCGCATATAATGTATATAAGTGTCCCGCATATAATGTATATAAGTGTCCTGCATATAATGTATAGAAGTGTCCCGCATATAATGTATATAAGTGTCCCGCATATAATGTATATAAGTGTCCTGCATATAATGTATATGTGTCCTGCATATAATGTATATAAGTGTCCTGTATATAATGTATATAAGTGTCCCGCATATAATGTATATAAGTGTCCTGCATATAATGTATATAAGTGTCCTGCATATAATGTATATAAGTGTCCTGCATATAATGTATATAAGTGTCCTGCATATAATGTATATAAGTGTCCCGCATATAATGTATAGAAGTGTCCCGCATATAATGTATAGAAGTGTCCTGCATATAATGTATATACGTGTCCCGCATATAATGTTTAGAAGTGTCCCGCATATAATGTATAGAAGTGTCCCGCATATAATGTATATAAGTGTCCCGCATATAATGTATATAAGTGTCCCGCATATAATGTATATAAGTGTCCTGCATATAATGTATAGAAGTGTCCCGCATATAATGTATATAAGTGTCCCGCATATAATGTATATAAGTGTCCCGCATATAATGTATATAAGTGTCCTGCATATAATGTATATGTGTCCCACATATAATGTATATAAGTGTCCCGCATATAATGTATATAAGTGTCCCGCATATAATGTATATAAGTGTCCCGCATATAATGTATATAAGTGTCCCGCATATAATATATATAAGTGTCCCGCATATAATGTATATAAGTGTCCCGCATATAATATATATAAGTGTCCTGCATATAATGTATATAAGTGTCCTGCATATAATGTATATAAGTGTCCTGCATATAATGTATATAAGTGTCCCGCATATAATGTATATAAGTGTCCCGCATATAATGTATATAAGTGTCCCGCATATAATGTATATAAGTGTCCCGCATATAATGTATATAAGTGTCCTGCATATAATGTATATGTGTCCTGCATATAATGTATATAAGTGTCCCGCATATAATGTATATAAGTGTCCCGCATATAATATATATAAGTGTCCCGCATATAATGTATATAAGTGTCCTGCATATAATGTATAGAAGTGTCCTGCATATAATGTATATAAGTGTCCTGCATATAATGTATAGAAGTGTCCCGCATATAATGTATATAAGTGTCCCGCATATAATGTATATAAGTGTCCCGCATATAATGTATATAAGTGTCCTGCATATAATGTATATAAGTGTCCCGCATATAACGTATATAAGTGTCCCGTATATAATGTATATAAGTGTCCTGCATATAATGTATATAAGTGTCCTGCATATAATGTATATAAGTGTCCTGCATATAATGTATATAAGTGTCCTGCATATAATGTATATAAGTGGCCCGCATATAATGTATATAAGTGTCCTGCATATAATGTATATAAGTGTCCTGCATATAATTTATAGAAGTGTCCTGCATATAATGTATATAAGTGTCCCGCATATAATGTATATAAGTGTCCCGCATATAATGTATATAAGTGTCCTGCATATAATGTATAGAAGTGTCCCGCATATAATGTATATAAGTGTCCCGCATATAATGTATATAAGTGTCCCACATATAATGTATATAAGTGTCCCGCATATAATGTATATAAGTGTCCTGCATATAATGTATATAAGTGTCCCGCATATAATGTATATAAGTGTCCTGCATATAATGTATATAAGTGTCCCGCATATAATGTATATAAGTGTCCCGCATATAATGTATATAAGTGTCCCACATATAATGAATATAAGTGTCCTGCATATAATGTATATGTGTCCTGCATATAATGTATATAAGTGTCCTGTATATAAGTGTCCCGCATATAATGTATATAAGTGTCCTGCATATAATGTGTATAAGTGTCCCGCATATAATGTATATAAGTGTCCTGCATATAATGTATATAAGTGTCCTGCGTATAATGTATAGAAGTGTCCTGCGTATAATATATATAAGTGTCCCGCATATAATGTATATAAGTGTCCTGCATATAATGTATATAAGTGTCCCGCATATAACGTATATAAGTGTCCTGTATATAATGTATATAAGTGTCCCGCATATAATGTATATAAGTGTCCTGCATATAATGTATATAAGTGTCCCGCATATAATGTATAGAAGTGTCCTGCATATAATGTATATAAGTGTCCCGCATATAATGTATATAAGTGTCCTGCATATAATGTATATAAGTGTCCCGCATATAATGTATATAAGTGTCCTGCATATAATGTATAGAAGTGTCCCGTATATAATGTATATAAGTGTCCCGCATATAATGTATATATGTGTCCTGCATATAATGTATATAAGTGTCCCGCATATAATGTATATAAGTGTCCCTCATATAATGTATATAAGTGTCCTGCATATAATGTATATAAGTGTCCCGCATATAATGTATAGAAGTGTCCTGCATATAATGTATATAAGTGTCCTGCATATAATGTATATATGTGTCCCGCATATAATGTATATAAGTGTCCCGCATATAATGTATAGAAGTGTCCTGCATATAATGTATAGAAGTGTACCGCATATAATGCATATAAGTGTCCCGCATATAATGTATAGATGTGTCCTGCATATAATGTATATAAGTGTCCTGCATATAATGTATATAAGTGTCCCGCATATAATGTATATAAGTGTCCCGCATATAATGTATAGAAGTGTCCTGCATATAATGTATATAAGTGCCCTGCATATAATGTATATAAGTGCCCTGCATATAATGTATATAAGTGTCCCGCATATAATGTATAGAAGTGCCCCGCATATAATGTATAGAAGTGTCCTGCATATAATGTATATAAGTGTCCTGCATATAATGTATATAAGTGTCCCGCATATAATGTATATAAGTGTCCCGCATATAATGTATATAAGTGTCCCGCATATAATGTATATAAGTGTCCCGCATATAATGTATATAAGTGTCCCGCATATAATGTATATAAGTGTCCTGCATATAATGTATATAAGTGTCCCGCATATAATGTATAGAAGTGCCCCGCATATAATGTATAGAAGTGTCCTGCATATAATGTATATAAGTGTCCCGCATATAATGTATAGAAGTGTCCTGCATATAATGTATATAAGTGTCCCGCATATAATGTATATAAGTGTCCCGCATATAATGTATATAAGTGTCCTGCATATAATGTATATAAGTGTCCCGCATATAATGTATAGAAGTGCCCCGCATATAATGTATAGAAGTGTCCTGCATATAATGTATATAAGTGTCCCGCATATAATGTATATAAGTGTCCTGCATATAATGTATATGTGTCCCGCATATAATGTATATAAGTGTCCCGCATATAATGTATATAAGTGTCCCGCATATAATGTATATAAGTGTCCCGCATATAATGTATATAAGTGTCCCGCATATAATATATATAAGTGTCCCGCATATAATGTATATAAGTGTCCCGCATATAATATATATAAGTGTCCTGCATATAATGTATATAAGTGTCCTGCATATAATGTATATAAGTGTCCTGCATATAATGTATATAAGTGTCCCGCATATAATGTATATAAGTGCCCCGCATATAATGTATATAAGTGTCCCGCATATAATGTATATAAGTGTCCCGCATATAATGTATATAAGTGTCCCGCATATAATGTATATAAGTGTCCTGCATATAATGTATATAAGTGTCCTGCATATAATGTATATAAGTGTCCTGCATATAATGTATATAAGTGTCCTGCATATAATGTATATAAGTGGCCCGCATATAATGTATATAAGTGTCCTGCATATAATGTATAGAAGTGTCCTGCATATAATTGATAGAAGTGTCCTGCATATAATGTATATAAGTGTCCTGCATATAATGTATATAAGTGTCCCGCATATAATGTATATAAGTGTCCTGCATATAATGTATAGAAGTGTCCCGTATATAATGTATATAAGTGTCCCGCATATAATGTATATATGTGTCCTGCATATAATGTATATAAGTGTCCCGCATATAATGTATATAAGTGTCCCGCATATAATGTATATAAGTGTCCTGCATATAATGTATATAAGTGTCCCGCATATAATGTATAGAAGTGTCCTGCATATAATGTATATAAGTGTCCTGCATATAATGTATATATGTGTCCCGCATATAATGTATATAAGTGTCCCGCATATAATGTATAGAAGTGTCCTGCATATAATGTATAGAAGTGTACCGCATATAATGCATATAAGTGTCCCGCATATAATGTATAGATGTGTCCTGCATATAATGTATATAAGTGTCCTGCATATAATGTATATAAGTGTCCCGCATATAATGTATATAAGTGTCCTGCATATAATGTATATAAGTGTCCTGCATATAATGTATATAAGTGCCCTGCATATAATGTATATAAGTGTCCCGCATATAATGTATATAAGTGTCCCGCATATAATGTATAGAAGTGCCCCGCATATAATGTATAGAAGTGTCCTGCATATAATGTATATAAGTGTCCTGCATATAATGTATATAAGTGTCCCGCATATAATGTATATAAGTGTCCTGCATATAATGTATATAAGTGTCCCGCATATAATGTATATAAGTGTCCTGCATATAATGTATATAAGTGTCCCGCATATAATGTATATAAGTGTCCTGCATATAATGTATAGAAGTGTCCCGTATATAATGTATATAAGTGTCCCGCATATAATGTATATATGTGTCCTGCATATAATGTATATAAGTGTCCCGCATATAATGTATATAAGTGTCCCTCATATAATGTATATAAGTGTCCTGCATATAATGTATATAAGTGTCCCGCATATAATGTATAGAAGTGTCCTGCATATAATGTATATAAGTGTCCTGCATATAATGTATATATGTGTCCCGCATATAATGTATATAAGTGTCCCGCATATAATGTATAGAAGTGTCCTGCATATAATGTATAGAAGTGTACCGCATATAATGCATATAAGTGTCCCGCATATAATGTATAGATGTGTCCTGCATATAATGTATATAAGTGTCCTGCATATAATGTATATAAGTGTCCCGCATATAATGTATATAAGTGTCCCGCATATAATGTATAGAAGTGTCCTGCATATAATGTATATAAGTGCCCTGCATATAATGTATATAAGTGCCCTGCATATAATGTATATAAGTGTCCCGCATATAATGTATAGAAGTGCCCCGCATATAATGTATAGAAGTGTCCTGCATATAATGTATATAAGTGTCCTGCATATAATGTATATAAGTGTCCCGCATATAATGTATATAAGTGTCCCGCATATAATGTATATAAGTGTCCCGCATATAATGTATATAAGTGTCCCGCATATAATGTATATAAGTGTCCCGCATATAATGTATATAAGTGTCCTGCATATAATGTATATAAGTGTCCCGCATATAATGTATAGAAGTGCCCCGCATATAATGTATAGAAGTGTCCTGCATATAATGTATATAAGTGTCCCGCATATAATGTATAGAAGTGTCCTGCATATAATGTATATAAGTGTCCCGCATATAATGTATATAAGTGTCCCGCATATAATGTATATAAGTGTCCTGCATATAATGTATATAAGTGTCCCGCATATAATGTATAGAAGTGCCCCGCATATAATGTATAGAAGTGTCCTGCATATAATGTATATAAGTGTCCCGCATATAATGTATATAAGTGTCCTGCATATAATGTATATGTGTCCCGCATATAATGTATATAAGTGTCCCGCATATAATGTATATAAGTGTCCCGCATATAATGTATATAAGTGTCCCGCATATAATGTATATAAGTGTCCCGCATATAATATATATAAGTGTCCCGCATATAATGTATATAAGTGTCCCGCATATAATATATATAAGTGTCCTGCATATAATGTATATAAGTGTCCTGCATATAATGTATATAAGTGTCCTGCATATAATGTATATAAGTGTCCCGCATATAATGTATATAAGTGCCCCGCATATAATGTATATAAGTGTCCCGCATATAATGTATATAAGTGTCCCGCATATAATGTATATAAGTGTCCTGCATATAATGTATATGTGTCCCGCATATAATGTATATAAGTGTCCCGCATATAATGTATAGAAGTGTCCTGCATATAATGTATATAAGTGTCCCGCATATAATGTATATAAGTGTCCCGCATATAATGTATATAAGTGTCCTGCATATAATGTATAGAAGTGTCCCGCATATAATGTATATAAGTGTCCCGCATATAATGTATATAAGTGTCCCGCATATAATATATATAAGTGTCCCGCATATAATGTATATAAGTGTCCTGCATATAATGTATAGAAGTGTCCCGCATATAATGTATATAAGTCTCCCGCATATAATGTATATAAGTGTCCCGCATATAATATATATAAGTGTCCCGCATATAATGTATATAAGTGTCCCGCATATAATGTATAGAAGTGTCCTGCATATAATGTATAGAAGTGTCCAGCATATAATGTATAGAAGTGTCCCGCATATAATGTATATAAGTGTCCCGCATATAATGTATATAAGTGTCCCGCATATAATGTATATAAGTGTCCTGCATATAATGTATATAAGTGTCCCGCATATAACGTATATAAGTGTCCCGTATATAATGTATATAAGTGTCCCGCATATAATGTATATAAGTGTCCCGCATATAATGTATATAAGTGTCCCGCATATAATGTTTATAAGTGTCCTGCATATAATGTATATAAGTGTCCTGCATATGATGTATATAAGTGTCCTGCATATAATGTATATAAGTGTCCTGCATATAATGTATATAAGTGTCCTGCATATAATGTATATAAGTGTCCCGCATATAATGTATATAAGTGTCCTGCATATAATGTATAGAAGTGTCCCGTATATAATGTATATAAGTGTCCCGCATATAATGTATATATGTGTCCTGCATATAATGTATATAAGTGTCCCGCATATAATGTATATAAGTGTCCCGCATATAATGTATATAAGTGTCCTGCATATAATGTATATAAGTGTCCCGCATATAATGTATAGAAGTGTCCTGCATATAATGTATATAAGTGTCCTGCATATAATGTATATATGTGTCCCGCATATAATGTATATAAGTGTCCCGCATATAATGTATAGAAGTGTCCTGCATATAATGTATAGAAGTGTACCGCATATAATGCATATAAGTGTCCCGCATATAATGTATAGATGTGTCCTGCATATAATGTATATAAGTGTCCTGCATATAATGTATATAAGTGTCCCGCATATAATGCATATAAGTGTCCCGCATATAATGTATAGATGTGTCCTGCATATAATGTATATAAGTGTCCTGCATATAATGTATATAAGTGTCCCGCATATAACGTATATAAGTGTCCCGTATATAATGTATATAAGTGTCCCGCATATAATGTATATAAGTGTCCCGCATATAATGTATATAAGTGTCCCGCATATAATGTATATAAGTGTCCCGCATATAATGTATATAAGTGTCCTGCATATAATGTATATAAGTGTCCTGCATATAATGTATATAAGTGTCCTGCATATAATGTATATAAGTGTCCTGCATATAATGTATATAAGTGTCCTGCATATAATGTATAGAAGTGTCCTGCATATAATGTATAGAAGTGTCCTGCATATAATTGATAGAAGTGTCCTGCATATAATGTATATAAGTGTCCCGCATATAATGTATATAAGTGTCCTGCATATAATGTATAGAAGTGTCCCGTATATAATGTATATAAGTGTCCCGCATATAATGTATATATGTGTCCTGCATATAATGTATATAAGTGTCCCGCATATAATGTATATAAGTGTCCCGCATATAATGTATATAAGTGTCCTGCATATAATGTATATAAGTGTCCCGCATATAATGTATAGAAGTGTCCTGCATATAATGTATATAAGTGTCCTGCATATAATGTATATATGTGTCCCGCATATAATGTATATAAGTGTCCCGCATATAATGTATAGAAGTGTCCTGCATATAATGTATAGAAGTGTACCGCATATAATGCATATAAGTGTCCCGCATATAATGTATAGATGTGTCCTGCATATAATGTATATAAGTGTCCTGCATATAATGTATATAAGTGTCCCGCATATAATGTATATAAGTGTCCTGCATATAATGTATATAAGTGTCCTGCATATAATGTATATAAGTGCCCTGCATATAATGTATATAAGTGTCCCGCATATAATGTATATAAGTGTCCCGCATATAATGTATAGAAGTGCCCCGCATATAATGTATAGAAGTGTCCTGCATATAATGTATATAAGTGTCCTGCATATAATGTATATAAGTGTCCTGCATATAATGTATATAAGTGTCCCGCATATAATGTATAGAAGTGCCCCGCATATAATGTATAGAAGTGTCCTGCATCTAATGTATATAAGTGTCCCGCATATAATGTATATAAGTGTCCTGCATATAATGTATATGTGTCCCGCATATAATGTATATAAGTGTCCCGCATATAATGTATATAAGTGTCCCGCATATAATGTATATAAGTGTCCCGCATATAATGTATATAAGTGTCCCGCATATAATATATATAAGTGTCCCGCATATAATGTATATAAGTGTCCCGCATATAATATATATAAGTGTCCTGCATATAATGTATATAAGTGTCCTGCATATAATGTATATAAGTGTCCTGCATATAATGTATATAAGTGTCCCGCATATAATGTATATAAGTGTCCCGCATATAATGTATATAAGTGTCCCGCATATAATGTATATAAGTGTCCCGCATATAATGTATATAAGTGTCCTGCATATAATGTATATGTGTCCCGCATATAATGTATATAAGTGTCCCGCATATAATGTATATAAGTGTCCCGCATATAATATATATAAGTGTCCCGCATATAATGTATATAAGTGTCCTGCATATAATGTATAGAAGTGTCCTGCATATAATGTATAGAAGTGTCCAGCATATAATGTATAGAAGTGTCCCGCATATAATGTATATAAGTGTCCCGCATATAATGTATATAAGTGTCCTGCATATAATGTATATAAGTGTCCTGCATATAATGTATATAAGTGTCCTGCATATAACGTATATAAGTGTCCCGTATATAATGTATATAAGTGTCCCGCATATAATGTATATAAGTGTCCCGCATATCATGTATATAAGTGTCCCGCATATAATGTATATAAGTGTCCTGCATATAATGTATATAAGTGTCCTGCATATAATGTATATAAGTGTCCTGCATATAATGTATATAAGTGTCCTGCATATAATGTATATAAGTGGCCCGCATATAATGTATATAAGTGTCCTGCATATAATGTATAGAAGTGTCCTGCATATAATTGATAGAAGTGTCCTGCATATAATGTATATAAGTGTCCCGCATATAATGTATATAAGTGTCCCGCATATAATGTATATAAGTGTCCCGCATATAATATATAGAAGTGTCCCGCATATAATGTATAGAAGTGTCCCGCATATAATGTATAGAAGTGTCCCGCATATAATGTATATAAGGGTCCCGCATATAATGTATATAAGTGTCCCGCATATAATGTATATAAGTGTCCTGCATATAATGTATATAAGTGTCCCGCATATAATGTATATAAGTGTCCTGCATATAATGTATATAAGTGTCCCGCATATAATGTATATAAGTGTCCCGCATATAATGTATATAAGTGTCCCACATATAATGAATATAAGTGTCCTGCATATAATGTATATAAGTGTCCTGTATATAAGTGTCCCGCATATAATGTATATAAGTGTCCTGCATATAATGTATATAAGTGTCCCGCATTTAATGTATATAAGTGTCCTGCATATAATGTATATAAGTGTCCTGCGTATAATGTATAGAAGTGTCCTGCGTATAATATATATAAGTGTCCCGCATATAATGTATATAAGTGTCCTGCATATAATGTATATAAGTGTCCCGCATATAATGTATATAAGTGTCCTGCATATAATGTATAGAAGTGTCCCGTATATAATGTATATAAGGGCATGACCACACATGGCGGAATTCCTCCGCAACTGTCCGCATCAATGCCGCACCTAATCCGGGTTGCGGATTACGGCTGCGGATCTGCACAAAATGTGCAGAAAATTGATGCGGACTAGCTGCTGCGGACTGCGGGAAAAGTGCTTCCCTTCTCCCTATCAGTGCAGGATAGAGAGAAGGGACAGCACTTTCCCTAGTGAAAGTAAAAGAAATTCATACTTACCGCCCGTTGTCTTTATGACGCGTCCCTCCTTCGGCATCCAGCCCGACCTCCCTGGATGACGCGCCAGTCCATGTGACCGCTGCAGCCTGTGCTTGGCCTGTGATTGGCTGCAGCCGTCACTTACACTGAAACGTCATCCTGGGAGGCCGGACTGGAGACAGAAACAGGGAGTTCTCGGTAAGTACGAACTTCATTTTTTTTTACAGATACATGTATATTGGGATCGGTAGTCACTGTCCCGGGTGCAGAAACAGTTACTGCCGATCGCTTAACTCTTTCAGCACCCTGGACAGTGACTATTTACTGACGTCTCCTAGCAACGCTCCCGTCATTACGGGAGCCCCATTGACTTCCTCAGTCTGGCTGTAGACCTAGAAATACATAGGTCCAGCCAGAATGAAGAAATGTCAAGTAAAAAAAGCAAGACGCATCCGCAGCACACATGACATGTGCATGACAGCTGCGGACTTCATTGCGGAACTTTGAATCTCCATTGAAGTCAATGGAGAAATTCCGCCATGAGTCCGCCACTGCTCCGCAACAGACAGAGCATGCTGCGGACACCAAATTCCGCTCCGCAGCCTATGCTCCGCAGCGGAATTGTACGCATCGTGTAAACGAACACTGCTAAATTAAAGTGAAAGTCAATGGAGAAACGGCTCCGCTGCGGATTAACGCTGCGGAGTGTCCGCAGCGGAATTTAAGTGCAATTCCGCCATGTGTGAACCCGCCCTTAGTGTCCCGCATATAATGTATATAAGTGTCCTGCATATAATGTATATAAGTGTCCCGCATATAATGTATATAAGTGTCCCGCATATAATGTATATAAGTGTCCTGCATATAATGTATATAAGTGTCCCGCATATAATGTATAGAAGTGTCCTGCATATAATGTATAGAAGTGTCCTGCATATAATGTATATATGTGTCCCGCATATAATGTATATAAGTGTCCCGCATATAATGTATAGAAGTGTCCTGCATATAATGTATATAAGTGTCCTGCATATAATGTATAGAAGTGTCCCGTATATAATGTATATAAGTGTCCCGCATATAATGTATATAAGTGTCCTGCATATAATGTATATAAGTGTCCCGCATATAATGTATATAAGTGTCCCGCATATAATGTATATAAGTGTCCTGCATATAATGTATATAAGTGTCCCGCATATAATGTATAGAAGTGTCCTGCATATAATGTATAGAAGTGTCCTGCATATAATGTATATATGTGTCCCGCATATAATGTATATAAGTGTCCCGCATATAATGTATAGAAGTGTCCTGCATATAATGTATAGAAGTGTACCGCATATAATGCATATAAGTGTCCCGCATATAATGTATAGAAGTGTCCTGCATATAATGCATATAAGTGTCCCGCATATAATGTATATAAGTGTCCTGCATATAATGTATATAAGTGTCCTGCATATAATGTATAGAAGTGTCCTGCATATAATTTATAGAAGTGTCCTGCATATAATGTATATAAGTGTCCCGCATATAATGTATATAAGTGTCCCGCATATAATGTATATAAGTGTCCCGCATATAATGTATAGAAGTGTCCCGCATATAATGTATAGAAGTGTCCCGCATATAATGTATAGAAGTGTCCCGCATATAATGTATATAAGGGTCCCGCATATAATGTATATAAGTGTCCCGCATATAATGTATATAAGTGTCCTGCATATAATGTATATAAGTGTCCCGCATATAATGTATATAAGTGTCCTGCATATAATGTATATAAGTGTCCCGCATATAATGTATATAAGTGTCCCGCATATAATGTATATAAGTGTCCCACATATAATGAATATAAGTGTCCTGCATATAATGTATATGTGTCCTGCATATAATGTATATAAGTGTCCTGTATATAAGTGTCCCGCATATAATGTATATAAGTGTCCTGCATATAATGTATATAAGTGTCCCGCATATAATGTATATAAGTGTCCTGCATATAATGTATATAAGTGTCCTGCGTATAATGTATAGAAGTGTCCTGCGTATAATATATATAAGTGTCCCGCATATAATGTATATAAGTGTCCTGCATATAATGTATATAAGTGTCCCGCATATAATGTATATAAGTGTCCTGCATATAATGTATATAAGTGTCCTGCATATAATGTATATAAGTGTCCTGCATATAATGTATATAAGTGTCCCGCATATAATGTATATAAGTGCCCCGCATATAATGTATATAAGTGTCCCGCATATAATATATATAAGTGTCCCGCATATAATATATATAAGTGTCCTGCATATAATGTATATAAGTGTCCTGCATATAATGTATATAAGTGTCCTGCATATAATGTATATAAGTGTCCCGCATATAATGTATATAAGTGTCCCGCATATAATGTATATATGTGTCCTGTATATAAGTGTCCCGCATATAATGTATATAAGTGTCCTGCATATAATGTATATAAGTGTCCCGCATATAATGTATATAAGTGTCCTGCATATAATGTATATAAGTGTCCTGCGTATAATGTATAGAAGTGTCCTGCGTATAATATATATAAGTGTCCCGCATATAATGTATATAAGTGTCCTGCATATAATGTATATAAGTGTCCCGCATATAATGTATATAAGTGTCCTGCATATAATGTATATAAGTGTCCCGCATATAATGTATATAAGTGTCCTGCATATAATGTATAGAAGTGTCCCGTATATAATGTATATAAGTGTCCCGCATATAATGTATATAAGTGTCCTGCATATAATGTATATAAGTGTCCCGCATATAATGTATATAAGTGTCCCGCATATAATGTATATAAGTGTCCTGCATATAATGTATATAAGTGTCCCGCATATAATGTATAGAAGTGTCCTGCATATAATGTATAGAAGTGTCCTGCATATAATGTATATATGTGTCCCGCATATAATGTATATAAGTGTCCCGCATATAATGTATAGAAGTGTCCTGCATATAATGTATAGAAGTGTACCGCATATAATGCATATAAGTGTCCCGCATATAATGTATAGAAGTGTCCTGCATATAATGTATATAAGTGTCCCGCATATAATGTATATAAGTGTCCCGCATATAATGTATAGAAGTGTCCTGCATATAATGTATATAAGTGCCCTGCATATAATGTATATAAGTGCCCTGCATATAATGTATATAAGTGTCCCGCATATAATGTATAGAAGTGCCCCGCATATAATGTATAGAAGTGTCCTGCATATAATGTATATAAGTGTCCTGCATATAATGTATATAAATGTCCCGCATATAATGTATATAAGTGTCCCGCATATAATGTATATAAGTGTCCCGCATATAATGTATAGAAGTGTCCCGCATATAATGTATAGAAGTGTCCCGCATATAATGTATATAAGTGTCCCGCATATAATGTATATAAGTGTCCCACATATAATGAATATAAGTGTCCTGCATATAATGTATATGTGTCCTGCATATAATGTATATAAGTGTCCTGTATATAAGTGTCCCGCATATAATGTATATAAGTGTCCTGCATATAATGTATATAAGTGTCCCGCATATAATGTATATAAGTGTCCTGCATATAATGTATATAAGTGTCCTGCGTATAATGTATAGAAGTGTCCTGCGTATAATATATATAAGTGTCCCGCATATAATGTATATAAGTGTCCTGCATATAATGTATATAAGTGTCCCGCATATAATGTATATAAGTGTCCTGCATATAATGTATATAAGTGTCCCGCATATAATGTATATAAGTGTCCTGCATATAATGTATAGAAGTGTCCCGTATATAATGTATATAAGTGTCCCGCATATAATGTATATAAGTGTCCTGCATATAATGTATATAAGTGTCCCGCATATAATGTATATAAGTGTCCCGCATATAATGTATATAAGTGTCCTGCATATAATGTATATAAGTGTCCCGCATATAATGTATAGAAGTGTCCTGCATATAATGTATAGAAGTGTCCTGCATATAATGTATATATGTGTCCCGCATATAATGTATATAAGTGTCCCACATATAATGAATATAAGTGTCCTGCATATAATGTATATGTGTCCTGCATATAATGTATATAAGTGTCCTGTATATAAGTGTCCCGCATATAATGTATATAAGTGTCCTGCATATAATGTATATAAGTGTCCCGCATATAATGTATATAAGTGTCCTGCATATAATGTATATAAGTGTCCTGCGTATAATGTATAGAAGTGTCCTGCGTATAATATATATAAGTGTCCCGCATATAATGTATATAAGTGTCCTGCATATAATGTATATAAGTGTCCCGCATATAATGTATATAAGTGTCCTGCATATAATGTATATAAGTGTCCCGCATATAATGTATATAAGTGTCCTGCATATAATGTATAGAAGTGTCCCGTATATAATGTATATAAGTGTCCCGCATATAATGTATATAAGTGTCCTGCATATAATGTATATAAGTGTCCCGCATATAATGTATATAAGTGTCCCGCATATAATGTATATAAGTGTCCTGCATATAATGTATATAAGTGTCCCGCATATAATGTATAGAAGTGTCCTGCATATAATGTATAGAAGTGTCCTGCATATAATGTATATATGTGTCCCGCATATAATGTATATAAGTGCCCCGCATATAATGTATAGAAGTGTCCTGCATATAATGTATAGAAGTGTACCGCATATAATGCATATAAGTGTCCCGCATATAATGTATAGAAGTGTCCTGCATATAATGTATATAAGTGTCCCGCATATAATGTATATAAGTGTCCCCCATATAATGTATATAAGTGTCCCGCATATAATGTATATAAGTGTCCCGCATATAATGTATATAAGTGTCCTGCATATAATGTATATAAGTGTCCCCCATATAATGTATATAAGTGTCCCGCATATAATGTATATAAGTGTCCCGCATATAATGTATATAAGTGTCCTGCATATAATGTATATAAGTGTCCCGCATATAACGTATATAAGTGTCCCGTATATAATGTATATAAGTGTCCTGCATATAATGTATATAAGTGTCCTGCATATAATGTATATAAGTGTCCTGCATATAATGTATATAAGTGTCCTGCATATAATGTATATAAGTGGCCCGCATATAATGTATATAAGTGTCCTGCATATAATGTATATAAGTGTCCTGCATATAATTTATAGAAGTGTCCTGCATATAATGTATATAAGTGTCCCGCATATAATGTATATAAGTGTCCCGCATATAATGTATATAAGTGTCCTGCATATAATGTATAGAAGTGTCCCGCATATAATGTATATAAGTGTCCCGCATATAATGTATATAAGTGTCCCACATATAATGTATATAAGTGTCCCGCATATAATGTATATAAGTGTCCTGCATATAATGTATATAAGTGTCCCGCATATAATGTATATAAGTGTCCTGCATATAATGTATATAAGTGTCCCGCATATAATGTATATAAGTGTCCCGCATATAATGTATATAAGTGTCCCACATATAATGAATATAAGTGTCCTGCATATAATGTATATGTGTCCTGCATATAATGTATATAAGTGTCCTGTATATAAGTGTCCCGCATATAATGTATATAAGTGTCCTGCATATAATGTGTATAAGTGTCCCGCATATAATGTATATAAGTGTCCTGCATATAATGTATATAAGTGTCCTGCGTATAATGTATAGAAGTGTCCTGCGTATAATATATATAAGTGTCCCGCATATAATGTATATAAGTGTCCTGCATATAATGTATATAAGTGTCCCGCATATAACGTATATAAGTGTCCTGTATATAATGTATATAAGTGTCCCGCATATAATGTATATAAGTGTCCTGCATATAATGTATATAAGTGTCCCGCATATAATGTATAGAAGTGTCCTGCATATAATGTATATAAGTGTCCCGCATATAATGTATATAAGTGTCCTGCATATAATGTATATAAGTGTCCCGCATATAATGTATATAAGTGTCCTGCATATAATGTATAGAAGTGTCCCGTATATAATGTATATAAGTGTCCCGCATATAATGTATATATGTGTCCTGCATATAATGTATATAAGTGTCCCGCATATAATGTATATAAGTGTCCCTCATATAATGTATATAAGTGTCCTGCATATAATGTATATAAGTGTCCCGCATATAATGTATAGAAGTGTCCTGCATATAATGTATATAAGTGTCCTGCATATAATGTATATATGTGTCCCGCATATAATGTATATAAGTGTCCCGCATATAATGTATAGAAGTGTCCTGCATATAATGTATAGAAGTGTACCGCATATAATGCATATAAGTGTCCCGCATATAATGTATAGATGTGTCCTGCATATAATGTATATAAGTGTCCTGCATATAATGTATATAAGTGTCCCGCATATAATGTATATAAGTGTCCCGCATATAATGTATAGAAGTGTCCTGCATATAATGTATATAAGTGCCCTGCATATAATGTATATAAGTGCCCTGCATATAATGTATATAAGTGTCCCGCATATAATGTATAGAAGTGCCCCGCATATAATGTATAGAAGTGTCCTGCATATAATGTATATAAGTGTCCTGCATATAATGTATATAAGTGTCCCGCATATAATGTATATAAGTGTCCCGCATATAATGTATATAAGTGTCCCGCATATAATGTATATAAGTGTCCCGCATATAATGTATATAAGTGTCCCGCATATAATGTATATAAGTGTCCTGCATATAATGTATATAAGTGTCCCGCATATAATGTATAGAAGTGCCCCGCATATAATGTATAGAAGTGTCCTGCATATAATGTATATAAGTGTCCCGCATATAATGTATAGAAGTGTCCTGCATATAATGTATATAAGTGTCCCGCATATAATGTATATAAGTGTCCCGCATATAATGTATATAAGTGTCCTGCATATAATGTATATAAGTGTCCCGCATATAATGTATAGAAGTGCCCCGCATATAATGTATAGAAGTGTCCTGCATATAATGTATATAAGTGTCCCGCATATAATGTATATAAGTGTCCTGCATATAATGTATATGTGTCCCGCATATAATGTATATAAGTGTCCCGCATATAATGTATATAAGTGTCCCGCATATAATGTATATAAGTGTCCCGCATATAATGTATATAAGTGTCCCGCATATAATATATATAAGTGTCCCGCATATAATGTATATAAGTGTCCCGCATATAATATATATAAGTGTCCTGCATATAATGTATATAAGTGTCCTGCATATAATGTATATAAGTGTCCTGCATATAATGTATATAAGTGTCCCGCATATAATGTATATAAGTGCCCCGCATATAATGTATATAAGTGTCCCGCATATAATGTATATAAGTGTCCCGCATATAATGTATATAAGTGTCCTGCATATAATGTATATGTGTCCCGCATATAATGTATATAAGTGTCCCGCATATAATGTATAGAAGTGTCCTGCATATAATGTATATAAGTGTCCCGCATATAATGTATATAAGTGTCCCGCATATAATGTATATAAGTGTCCTGCATATAATGTATAGAAGTGTCCCGCATATAATGTATATAAGTGTCCCGCATATAATGTATATAAGTGTCCCGCATATAATATATATAAGTGTCCCGCATATAATGTATATAAGTGTCCTGCATATAATGTATAGAAGTGTCCCGCATATAATGTATATAAGTGTCCCGCATATAATGTATATAAGTGTCCCGCATATAATATATATAAGTGTCCCGCATATAATGTATATAAGTGTCCCGCATATAATGTATAGAAGTGTCCTGCATATAATGTATAGAAGTGTCCAGCATATAATGTATAGAAGTGTCCCGCATATAATGTATATAAGTGTCCCGCATATAATGTATATAAGTGTCCCGCATATAATGTATATAAGTGTCCTGCATATAATGTATATAAGTGTCCCGCATATAACGTATATAAGTGTCCCGTATATAATGTATATAAGTGTCCCGCATATAATGTATATAAGTGTCCCGCATATAATGTATATAAGTGTCCCGCATATAATGTTTATAAGTGTCCTGCATATAATGTATATAAGTGTCCTGCATATGATGTATATAAGTGTCCTGCATATAATGTATATAAGTGTCCTGCATATAATGTATATAAGTGTCCTGCATATAATGTATATAAGTGTCCCGCATATAATGTATATAAGTGTCCTGCATATAATGTATAGAAGTGTCCCGTATATAATGTATATAAGTGTCCCGCATATAATGTATATATGTGTCCTGCATATAATGTATATAAGTGTCCCGCATATAATGTATATAAGTGTCCCGCATATAATGTATATAAGTGTCCTGCATATAATGTATATAAGTGTCCCGCATATAATGTATAGAAGTGTCCTGCATATAATGTATATAAGTGTCCTGCATATAATGTATATATGTGTCCCGCATATAATGTATATAAGTGTCCCGCATATAATGTATAGAAGTGTCCTGCATATAATGTATAGAAGTGTACCGCATATAATGCATATAAGTGTCCCGCATATAATGTATAGATGTGTCCTGCATATAATGTATATAAGTGTCCTGCATATAATGTATATAAGTGTCCCGCATATAATGCATATAAGTGTCCCGCATATAATGTATAGATGTGTCCTGCATATAATGTATATAAGTGTCCTGCATATAATGTATATAAGTGTCCCGCATATAACGTATATAAGTGTCCCGTATATAATGTATATAAGTGTCCCGCATATAATGTATATAAGTGTCCCGCATATAATGTATATAAGTGTCCCGCATATAATGTATATAAGTGTCCTGCATATAATGTATATAAGTGTCCTGCATATAATGTATATAAGTGTCCTGCATATAATGTATATAAGTGGCCCGCATATAATGTATATAAGTGTCCTGCATATAATGTATAGAAGTGTCCTGCATATAATTGATAGAAGTGTCCTGCATATAATGTATATAAGTGTCCTGCATATAATGTATATAAGTGTCCCGCATATAATGTATATAAGTGTCCTGCATATAATGTATAGAAGTGTCCCGTATATAATGTATATAAGTGTCCCGCATATAATGTATATATGTGTCCTGCATATAATGTATATAAGTGTCCCGCATATAATGTATATAAGTGTCCCGCATATAATGTATATAAGTGTCCTGCATATAATGTATATAAGTGTCCCGCATATAATGTATAGAAGTGTCCTGCATATAATGTATATAAGTGTCCTGCATATAATGTATATATGTGTCCCGCATATAATGTATATAAGTGTCCCGCATATAATGTATAGAAGTGTCCTGCATATAATGTATAGAAGTGTACCGCATATAATGCATATAAGTGTCCCGCATATAATGTATAGATGTGTCCTGCATATAATGTATATAAGTGTCCTGCATATAATGTATATAAGTGTCCCGCATATAATGTATATAAGTGTCCTGCATATAATGTATATAAGTGTCCTGCATATAATGTATATAAGTGCCCTGCATATAATGTATATAAGTGTCCCGCATATAATGTATATAAGTGTCCCGCATATAATGTATAGAAGTGCCCCGCATATAATGTATAGAAGTGTCCTGCATATAATGTATATAAGTGTCCTGCATATAATGTATATAAGTGTCCTGCATATAATGTATATAAGTGTCCCGCATATAATGTATAGAAGTGCCCCGCATATAATGTATAGAAGTGTCCTGCATCTAATGTATATAAGTGTCCCGCATATAATGTATATAAGTGTCCTGCATATAATGTATATGTGTCCCGCATATAATGTATATAAGTGTCCCGCATATAATGTATATAAGTGTCCCGCATATAATGTATATAAGTGTCCCGCATATAATGTATATAAGTGTCCCGCATATAATATATATAAGTGTCCCGCATATAATGTATATAAGTGTCCCGCATATAATATATATAAGTGTCCTGCATATAATGTATATAAGTGTCCTGCATATAATGTATATAAGTGTCCTGCATATAATGTATATAAGTGTCCCGCATATAATGTATATAAGTGTCCCGCATATAATGTATATAAGTGTCCCGCATATAATGTATATAAGTGTCCCGCATATAATGTATATAAGTGTCCTGCATATAATGTATATGTGTCCCGCATATAATGTATATAAGTGTCCCGCATATAATGTATATAAGTGTCCCGCATATAATATATATAAGTGTCCCGCATATAATGTATATAAGTGTCCTGCATATAATGTATAGAAGTGTCCTGCATATAATGTATAGAAGTGTCCAGCATATAATGTATAGAAGTGTCCCGCATATAATGTATATAAGTGTCCCGCATATAATGTATATAAGTGTCCTGCATATAATGTATATAAGTGTCCTGCATATAATGTATATAAGTGTCCTGCATATAACGTATATAAGTGTCCCGTATATAATGTATATAAGTGTCCCGCATATAATGTATATAAGTGTCCCGCATATCATGTATATAAGTGTCCCGCATATAATGTATATAAGTGTCCTGCATATAATGTATATAAGTGTCCTGCATATAATGTATATAAGTGTCCTGCATATAATGTATATAAGTGTCCTGCATATAATGTATATAAGTGGCCCGCATATAATGTATATAAGTGTCCTGCATATAATGTATAGAAGTGTCCTGCATATAATTGATAGAAGTGTCCTGCATATAATGTATATAAGTGTCCCGCATATAATGTATATAAGTGTCCCGCATATAATGTATATAAGTGTCCCGCATATAATATATAGAAGTGTCCCGCATATAATGTATAGAAGTGTCCCGCATATAATGTATAGAAGTGTCCCGCATATAATGTATATAAGGGTCCCGCATATAATGTATATAAGTGTCCCGCATATAATGTATATAAGTGTCCTGCATATAATGTATATAAGTGTCCCGCATATAATGTATATAAGTGTCCTGCATATAATGTATATAAGTGTCCCGCATATAATGTATATAAGTGTCCCGCATATAATGTATATAAGTGTCCCACATATAATGAATATAAGTGTCCTGCATATAATGTATATAAGTGTCCTGTATATAAGTGTCCCGCATATAATGTATATAAGTGTCCTGCATATAATGTATATAAGTGTCCCGCATTTAATGTATATAAGTGTCCTGCATATAATGTATATAAGTGTCCTGCGTATAATGTATAGAAGTGTCCTGCGTATAATATATATAAGTGTCCCGCATATAATGTATATAAGTGTCCTGCATATAATGTATATAAGTGTCCCGCATATAATGTATATAAGTGTCCTGCATATAATGTATAGAAGTGTCCCGTATATAATGTATATAAGGGCATGACCACACATGGCGGAATTCCTCCGCAACTGTCCGCATCAATGCCGCACCTAATCCGGGTTGCGGATTACGGCTGCGGATCTGCACAAAATGTGCAGAAAATTGATGCGGACTAGCTGCTGCGGACTGCGGGAAAAGTGCTTCCCTTCTCCCTATCAGTGCAGGATAGAGAGAAGGGACAGCACTTTCCCTAGTGAAAGTAAAAGAAATTCATACTTACCGCCCGTTGTCTTTATGACGCGTCCCTCCTTCGGCATCCAGCCCGACCTCCCTGGATGACGCGCCAGTCCATGTGACCGCTGCAGCCTGTGCTTGGCCTGTGATTGGCTGCAGCCGTCACTTACACTGAAACGTCATCCTGGGAGGCCGGACTGGAGACAGAAACAGGGAGTTCTCGGTAAGTACGAACTTCATTTTTTTTTACAGATACATGTATATTGGGATCGGTAGTCACTGTCCCGGGTGCAGAAACAGTTACTGCCGATCGCTTAACTCTTTCAGCACCCTGGACAGTGACTATTTACTGACGTCTCCTAGCAACGCTCCCGTCATTACGGGAGCCCCATTGACTTCCTCAGTCTGGCTGTAGACCTAGAAATACATAGGTCCAGCCAGAATGAAGAAATGTCAAGTAAAAAAAGCAAGACGCATCCGCAGCACACATGACATGTGCATGACAGCTGCGGACTTCATTGCGGAACTTTGAATCTCCATTGAAGTCAATGGAGAAATTCCGCCATGAGTCCGCCACTGCTCCGCAACAGACAGAGCATGCTGCGGACACCAAATTCCGCTCCGCAGCCTATGCTCCGCAGCGGAATTGTACGCATCGTGTAAACGAACACTGCTAAATTAAAGTGAAAGTCAATGGAGAAACGGCTCCGCTGCGGATTAACGCTGCGGAGTGTCCGCAGCGGAATTTAAGTGCAATTCCGCCATGTGTGAACCCGCCCTTAGTGTCCCGCATATAATGTATATGTGTCCTGCATATAATGTATATAAGTGTCCCGCATATAATGTATATAAGTGTCCCGCATATAATGTATATAAGTGTCCTGCATATAATGTATATAAGTGTCCCGCATATAATGTATAGAAGTGTCCTGCATATAATGTATAGAAGTGTCCTGCATATAATGTATATATGTGTCCCGCATATAATGTATATAAGTGTCCCGCATATAATGTATAGAAGTGTCCTGCATATAATGTATATAAGTGTCCTGCATATAATGTATAGAAGTGTCCCGTATATAATGTATATAAGTGTCCCGCATATAATGTATATAAGTGTCCTGCATATAATGTATATAAGTGTCCCGCATATAATGTATATAAGTGTCCCGCATATAATGTATATAAGTGTCCTGCATATAATGTATATAAGTGTCCCGCATATAATGTATAGAAGTGTCCTGCATATAATGTATAGAAGTGTCCTGCATATAATGTATATATGTGTCCCGCATATAATGTATATAAGTGTCCCGCATATAATGTATAGAAGTGTCCTGCATATAATGTATAGAAGTGTACCGCATATAATGCATATAAGTGTCCCGCATATAATGTATAGAAGTGTCCTGCATATAATGCATATAAGTGTCCCGCATATAATGTATATAAGTGTCCTGCATATAATGTATATAAGTGTCCTGCATATAATGTATAGAAGTGTCCTGCATATAATTTATAGAAGTGTCCTGCATATAATGTATATAAGTGTCCCGCATATAATGTATATAAGTGTCCCGCATATAATGTATATAAGTGTCCCGCATATAATGTATAGAAGTGTCCCGCATATAATGTATAGAAGTGTCCCGCATATAATGTATAGAAGTGTCCCGCATATAATGTATATAAGGGTCCCGCATATAATGTATATAAGTGTCCCGCATATAATGTATATAAGTGTCCTGCATATAATGTATATAAGTGTCCCGCATATAATGTATATAAGTGTCCTGCATATAATGTATATAAGTGTCCCGCATATAATGTATATAAGTGTCCCGCATATAATGTATATAAGTGTCCCACATATAATGAATATAAGTGTCCTGCATATAATGTATATGTGTCCTGCATATAATGTATATAAGTGTCCTGTATATAAGTGTCCCGCATATAATGTATATAAGTGTCCTGCATATAATGTATATAAGTGTCCCGCATATAATGTATATAAGTGTCCTGCATATAATGTATATAAGTGTCCTGCGTATAATGTATAGAAGTGTCCTGCGTATAATATATATAAGTGTCCCGCATATAATGTATATAAGTGTCCTGCATATAATGTATATAAGTGTCCCGCATATAATGTATATAAGTGTCCTGCATATAATGTATATAAGTGTCCTGCATATAATGTATATAAGTGTCCTGCATATAATGTATATAAGTGTCCCGCATATAATGTATATAAGTGCCCCGCATATAATGTATATAAGTGTCCCGCATATAATATATATAAGTGTCCCGCATATAATATATATAAGTGTCCTGCATATAATGTATATAAGTGTCCTGCATATAATGTATATAAGTGTCCTGCATATAATGTATATAAGTGTCCCGCATATAATGTATATAAGTGTCCCGCATATAATGTATATATGTGTCCTGTATATAAGTGTCCCGCATATAATGTATATAAGTGTCCTGCATATAATGTATATAAGTGTCCCGCATATAATGTATATAAGTGTCCTGCATATAATGTATATAAGTGTCCTGCGTATAATGTATAGAAGTGTCCTGCGTATAATATATATAAGTGTCCCGCATATAATGTATATAAGTGTCCTGCATATAATGTATATAAGTGTCCCGCATATAATGTATATAAGTGTCCTGCATATAATGTATATAAGTGTCCCGCATATAATGTATATAAGTGTCCTGCATATAATGTATAGAAGTGTCCCGTATATAATGTATATAAGTGTCCCGCATATAATGTATATAAGTGTCCTGCATATAATGTATATAAGTGTCCCGCATATAATGTATATAAGTGTCCCGCATATAATGTATATAAGTGTCCTGCATATAATGTATATAAGTGTCCCGCATATAATGTATAGAAGTGTCCTGCATATAATGTATAGAAGTGTCCTGCATATAATGTATATATGTGTCCCGCATATAATGTATATAAGTGTCCCGCATATAATGTATAGAAGTGTCCTGCATATAATGTATAGAAGTGTACCGCATATAATGCATATAAGTGTCCCGCATATAATGTATAGAAGTGTCCTGCATATAATGTATATAAGTGTCCCGCATATAATGTATATAAGTGTCCCGCATATAATGTATAGAAGTGTCCTGCATATAATGTATATAAGTGCCCTGCATATAATGTATATAAGTGCCCTGCATATAATGTATATAAGTGTCCCGCATATAATGTATAGAAGTGCCCCGCATATAATGTATAGAAGTGTCCTGCATATAATGTATATAAGTGTCCTGCATATAATGTATATAAATGTCCCGCATATAATGTATATAAGTGTCCCGCATATAATGTATATAAGTGTCCCGCATATAATGTATAGAAGTGTCCCGCATATAATGTATAGAAGTGTCCCGCATATAATGTATATAAGTGTCCCGCATATAATGTATATAAGTGTCCCACATATAATGAATATAAGTGTCCTGCATATAATGTATATGTGTCCTGCATATAATGTATATAAGTGTCCTGTATATAAGTGTCCCGCATATAATGTATATAAGTGTCCTGCATATAATGTATATAAGTGTCCCGCATATAATGTATATAAGTGTCCTGCATATAATGTATATAAGTGTCCTGCGTATAATGTATAGAAGTGTCCTGCGTATAATATATATAAGTGTCCCGCATATAATGTATATAAGTGTCCTGCATATAATGTATATAAGTGTCCCGCATATAATGTATATAAGTGTCCTGCATATAATGTATATAAGTGTCCCGCATATAATGTATATAAGTGTCCTGCATATAATGTATAGAAGTGTCCCGTATATAATGTATATAAGTGTCCCGCATATAATGTATATAAGTGTCCTGCATATAATGTATATAAGTGTCCCGCATATAATGTATATAAGTGTCCCGCATATAATGTATATAAGTGTCCTGCATATAATGTATATAAGTGTCCCGCATATAATGTATAGAAGTGTCCTGCATATAATGTATAGAAGTGTCCTGCATATAATGTATATATGTGTCCCGCATATAATGTATATAAGTGTCCCACATATAATGAATATAAGTGTCCTGCATATAATGTATATGTGTCCTGCATATAATGTATATAAGTGTCCTGTATATAAGTGTCCCGCATATAATGTATATAAGTGTCCTGCATATAATGTATATAAGTGTCCCGCATATAATGTATATAAGTGTCCTGCATATAATGTATATAAGTGTCCTGCGTATAATGTATAGAAGTGTCCTGCGTATAATATATATAAGTGTCCCGCATATAATGTATATAAGTGTCCTGCATATAATGTATATAAGTGTCCCGCATATAATGTATATAAGTGTCCTGCATATAATGTATATAAGTGTCCCGCATATAATGTATATAAGTGTCCTGCATATAATGTATAGAAGTGTCCCGTATATAATGTATATAAGTGTCCCGCATATAATGTATATAAGTGTCCTGCATATAATGTATATAAGTGTCCCGCATATAATGTATATAAGTGTCCCGCATATAATGTATATAAGTGTCCTGCATATAATGTATATAAGTGTCCCGCATATAATGTATAGAAGTGTCCTGCATATAATGTATAGAAGTGTCCTGCATATAATGTATATATGTGTCCCGCATATAATGTATATAAGTGCCCCGCATATAATGTATAGAAGTGTCCTGCATATAATGTATAGAAGTGTACCGCATATAATGCATATAAGTGTCCCGCATATAATGTATAGAAGTGTCCTGCATATAATGTATATAAGTGTCCCGCATATAATGTATATAAGTGTCCCGCATATAATGTATAGAAGTGTCCTGCATATAATGTATATAAGTGCCCTGCATATAATGTATATAAGTGCCCTGCATATAATGTATATAAGTGTCCCGCATATAATGTATAGAAGTGCCCCGCATATAATGTATAGAAGTGTCCTGCATATAATGTATATAAGTGTCCTGCATATAATGTATATAAATGTCCTGCATATAATGTATATAAGTGTCCCGCATATAATGTATATAAGTGTCCCGCATATAATGTATAGAAGTGTCCCGCATATAATGTATATAAGTGTCCCGCATATAATGTATATAAGTGTCCCGCATATAATGTATATAAGTGTCCTGCATATAATGTATAGAAGTGTCCCGCATATAATGTATATAAGTGTCCCGCATATAATGTATATAAGTGTCCCGCATATAATGTATATAAGTGTCCCGCATATAATGTATATGTGTCCCGCATATAATGTATATAAGTGTCCCGCATATAATGTATATAAGTGTCCCGCATATAATGTATATAAGTGTCCCGCATATAATGTATATAAGTGTCCCGCATATAATATATATAAGTGTCCCGCATATAATGTATATAAGTGTCCCGCATATAATATATATAAGTGTCCTGCATATAATGTATATAAGTGTCCTGCATATAATGTATATAAGTGTCCTGCATATAATGTATATAAGTGTCCCGCATATAATGTATATAAGTGTCCCGCATATAATGTATATAAGTGTCCCGCATATAATGTATATAAGTGTCCCGCATATAATGTATATAAGTGTCCCGCATATAATGTATATGTGTCCCGCATATAATGTATATAAGTGTCCCGCATATAATGTATATAAGTGTCCCGCATATAATATATATAAGTGTCCCGCATATAATGTATATAAGTGTCCTGCATATAATGTATAGAAGTGTCCTGCATATAATGTATAGAAGTGTCCTGCATATAATGTATAGAAGTGTCCCGCATATAATGTATATAAGTGTCCCGCATATAATGTATATAAGTGTCCCGCATATAATGTATATAAGTGTCCTGCATATAATGTATATAAGTGTCCCGCATATAACGTATATAAGTGTCCCGTATATAATGTATATAAGTGTCCCGCATATAATGTATATAAGTGGCCCGCATATAATGTATATAAGTGTCCCGCATATAATGTATAGAAGTGTCCTGCATATAATGTATATAAGTGTCCTGCATATAATTTATAGAAGTGTCCTGCATATAATGTATATAATTGTCCCGCATATAATGTATATAAGTGTCCCGCATATAATGTATATAAGTGTCCCGCATATAATGTATAGAAGTGTCCCGCATATAATGTATATAAGTGTCCCGCATATAATGTATATAAGTGTCCCGCATATAATGTATATAAGTGTCCCGCATATAATGTATATAAGTGTCCCGCATATAATGTATATAAGTGTCCCGCATATAATGTATATAAGTGTCCCACATATAATGTATATAAGTGTCCCACATATAATGAATATAAGTGTCCTGCATATAATGTATATGTGTCCCGCATATAATGTATATAAGTGTCCTGCATATAATGTATATAAGTGTCCTGCATATAATGTATATAAGTGTCCTGCATATAATGTATATAAGTGTCCTGCGTATAATGTATAGAAGTGTCCTGCGTATAATATATATAAGTGTCCCGCATATAATGTATATAAGTGTCCTGCATATAATGTATATAAGTGTCCCGCATATAACGTATATAAGTGTCCTGTATATAATGTATATAAGTGTCCCGCATATAATGTATATAAGTGTCCTGCATATAATGTATATAAGTGTCCCGCATATAATGTATAGAAGTGTCCTGCATATAATGTATATAAGTGTCCCGCATATAATGTATATAAGTGTCCTGCATATAATGTATATAAGTGTCCCGCATATAATGTATATAAGTTTCCTGCATATAATGTATAGAAGTGTCCCGTATATAATGTATATAAGTGTCCCGCATATAATGTATATAAGTGTCCTGCATATAATGTATATAAGTGTCCCGCATATAATGTATATAAGTGTCCCGCATATAATGTATATAAGTGTCCCGCATATAATGTATATATGTGTCCCGCATATAATGTATATAAGTGTCCCGCATATAATGTATATAAGTGTCCCGCATATAATGTATATAAGTGTCCCGCATATAATGTATATAAGTGTCCCGCATATAATGTATATAAGTGTCCCGCATATAATGTATATAAGTGTCCCACATATAATGTATATAAGTGTCCCACATATAATGAATATAAGTGTCCTGCATATAATGTATATGTGTCCCGCATATAATGTATATAAGTGTCCTGCATATAATGTATATAAGTGTCCTGCATATAATGTATATAAGTGTCCTGCATATAATGTATATAAGTGTCCTGCGTATAATGTATAGAAGTGTCCTGCGTATAATATATATAAGTGTCCCGCATATAATGTATATAAGTGTCCTGCATATAATGTATATAAGTGTCCCGCATATAACGTATATAAGTGTCCTGTATATAATGTATATAAGTGTCCCGCATATAATGTATATAAGTGTCCTGCATATAATGTATATAAGTGTCCCGCATATAATGTATAGAAGTGTCCTGCATATAATGTATATAAGTGTCCCGCATATAATGTATATAAGTGTCCTGCATATAATGTATATAAGTGTCCCGCATATAATGTATATAAGTTTCCTGCATATAATGTATAGAAGTGTCCCGTATATAATGTATATAAGTGTCCCGCATATAATGTATATAAGTGTCCTGCATATAATGTATATAAGTGTCCCGCATATAATGTATATAAGTGTCCCGCATATAATGTATATATGTGTCCTGCATATAATGTATATAAGTGTCCCGCATATAATGTATAGAAGTGTCCTGCATATAATGTATAGAAGTGTCCTGCATATAATGTATATATGTGTCCCGCATATAATGTATATAAGTGTCCCGCATATAATGTATAGAAGTGTCCTGCATATAATGTATAGAAGTGTACCGCATATAATGCATATAAGTGTCCCGCATATAATGTATAGAAGTGTCCTGCATATAATGTATATAAGTGTCCTGCATATAATGTATATAAGTGTCCCGCATATAATGTATATAAGTGTCCCGCATATAATGTATAGAAGTGTCCTGCATATAATGTATATAAGTGCCCTGCATATAATGTATATAAGTGCCCTGCATATAATGTATATAAGTGTCCCGCATATAATGTATAGAAGTGCCCCGCATATAATGTATAGAAGTGTCCTGCATATAATGTATATAAGTGTCCTGCATATAATGTATATAAGTGTCCTGCATATAATGTATATAAGTGTCCCGCATATAATGTATAGAAGTGTCCTGCATATAATGTATATAAGTGTCCTGCATATAATGTGTAGAAGTGTCCTGCATATAATGTATATAAGTGTCCCGCATATAATGTATAGAAGTGTCCTGCATATAATGTATATAAGTGCCCTGCATATAATGTATATAAGTGCCCTGCATATAATGTATATAAGTGTCCCGCATATAATGTATAGAAGTGTCCTGCATATAATGTATATAAGTGTCCTGCATATAATGTATATAAGTGTCCCGCATATAATGTATAGAAGTGTCCTGCATATAATGTATATAAGTGCCCTGCATATAATGTATATAAGTGCCCTGCATATAATGTATATAAGTGTCCCGCATATAATGTATAGAAGTGCCCCGCATATAATGTATAGACGTGTCCTGCATGTAATGTATAGAAGTGTCCTGCATATAATGTATAGAAGTGTCCTGCATATAATGTATAGAAGTGTCCTGCATATAATGTATATATGTGTCCTGCATATAATGTATATAAGTGTCCTGCATATAATGTATATAAGTGTCCGGCATATAATGTATAGAAGTGTCCTGCATATAATGTATATAAGTGTCCGGCATATAATGTATATAAGTGTCCCGCATATAATGTATATAAGTATCCTGCATATAATGTATTTAAGTATCCTGCATATAATGTATATAAGTGTCCTGCATATAATGTATATAAGTGTCCTGCATATAATGTATATAAGTGTCCCGCATATAATGTATATAAGTGTCCCGCATATAATGTATATAAGTGTCCCGCATATAATGTATATAAGTGTCCCGCATATAATGTATATAAGTGTGCGGCATATAATGTATATAAGTGCCCCGCATATAATGTATATAAGTGTCCTGCATATAATGTATATAAGTGCCCTGCATATAATGTATATATGTGTCCCGCATATAATGTATATAAGTGTCCCGCATATAATGTATATAAGTGTCCCGCATATAATGTATATAAGTGTCCCGCATATAATGTATATAAGTGCCCTGCATATAATGTATATATGTGCCCCGCATATAATGTATATAAGTGTCCCGCATGTAATGTATATAAGTGTCCCGCATATAATGTATATAGGTGTCCCGCATATAATGTATAGACGTGTCCCGCATATAATGTATATAAGCGTCCCGCATATAATGTATATAAGTGTCCCGCATATAATGTATATAAGTGTCCTGCATATAATGTATAAGTGTCCTGCATATAATGTATAGAAGTGTCCTGCATATAATGTATAGAAGTGTCCTGCATATAATGTATATAAGTGTCCCGCATATAATGTATATAAGTGTCCTGCATATAATGTATATAAGTGTCCCGCATATAATGCATATAAGTGTCCCGCATATAATGTATAGAAGTGTCCCGCATATAATGTATAGAAGTGTCCCGCATATAATGTATAGAAGTGTCCCGCATATAATGTATATAAGTGTCCCTCATGTAATGTATATAAGTGTCCCGCATATAATGTATATAAGTGTCCCGCATATAATGTATATAAGTGTCCGGCATATAATGTATATAAGTGTCCGGCATATAATGTATATAAGTGTCCGGCATATAATGTATATAAGTGTCCGGCATATAATGTATATAAGTGTCCCGCATATAATGTATATAAGTGTCCCGCATATAATGTATATAAGTGTCCCTCATGTAATGTATATAAGTGTCCCGCATATAATGTATATAAGTGCCCCGCATATAATGTATATAAGTGTCCCGCATATAATGTATATAAGTGTCCGGCATATAATGTATATAAGTGTCCGGCATATAATGTATATAAGTGTCCGGCATATAATGTATATAAGTGTCCCGCATATAATTTATATAAGTGTCCCGCATATAATGTATATAAGTGTCCCGCATATAATGTATATAAGTGTCCCGCATATAATGTATATATGTGTCCCGCATATAATGTATATAAGTGTCCTGCATATAATGTATATAAGTGTCCCTGCATATAATGTATATAAGTGCCCTGCATATAATGTATATAAGTGTCCCGCATGTAATGTATATAAGTGTCCCGCATATAATGTATATAAGTGTCCCGCATATAATGTATATAAGTGTCCCGCATATAATGTATATAAGTGTCCTGCATATAATGTATATAAGTATCCCGCATATAATGTATATAAGTGTCCCGCATATAATGTATATAAGTGCCCCGCATATAATGTATATAAGTGTCCCGCATATAATGTATATAAGTGTCCCGCATATAATGCATATAAGTGTCCCGCATATAATGTATAGAAGTGTCCCGCATATAATGTATAGAAGTGTCCCGCATATAATGTATAGAAGTGTCCCGCATATAATGTATATAAGTGTCCCGCATATAATGTATTTAAGTGTCCCGCATATAATGTATATAAGTGTCCCTCATGTAATGTATATAAGTGTCCCGCATATAATGTATATAAGTGTCCCTCATGTAATGTATATAAGGGTCCCGCATATAATGTATATAAGTGTCCCGCATATAATGTATATAAGTGTCCCGCATATAATGTATATAAGTGTCCCGCATATAATGTATATAAGTGTCCCGCATATAATGTATATAAGTGTCCCGCATATAATGTATATAAGTGTCCCGCATATAATGTATATAAGTGTCCCGCATATAATGTATATAAGTGTCCCGCATATAATGTATATAAGTGTCCCGCATATAATGTATATAAGTGTCCCGCATATAATGTATATATGTGTCCCGCATATAATGTATATAAGTGTCCCGCATATAATGTATATAAGTGTCCCTGCATATAATGTATATAAGTGCCCTGCATATAATGTATATAAGTGTCCCGCATGTAATGTATATAAGTGTCCCGCATATAATGTATATAAGTGTCCCGCATATAATGTATATAAGTGTCCCGCATATAATGTATATAAGTGTCCCGTATATAATGTATATAAGTGTCCCGCATATAATGTATATAAGTGTCCTGCATATAATGTATATAAGTGTCCCGCATATAATGTATATAAGTGTCCCGCATATAATGTATATAAGTGTCCTGCATATAATGTATATAAGTGTCCCGCATATAATGTATAGAAGTGTCCTGCATATAATGTATAGAAGTGTCCTGCATATAATGTATATAAGTGTCCTGCATATAATGTATATAAGTGTCCCGCATATAATGTATAGAAGTGTCCTGCATATAATGTATAGAAGTGTACCGCATATAATGCATATAAGTGTCCCGCATATAATGTATAGAAGTGTCCTGCATATAATGTATATAAGTGTCCTGCATATAATGTATATAAGTGTCCCGCATATAATGTATATAAGTGTCCCGCATATAATGTATAGAAGTGTCCTGCATATAATGTATATAAGTGCCCTGCATATAATGTATATAAGTGCCCTGCATATAATGTATATAAGTGTCCCGCATATAATGTATAGAAGTGCCCCGCATATAATGTATAGAAGTGTCCTGCATATAATGTATATAAGTGTCCTGCATATAATGTATATAAGTGTCCTGCATATAATGTATATAAGTGTCCCGCATATAATGTATAGAAGTGTCCTGCATATAATGTATATAAGTGCCCTGCATATAATGTATATAAGTGCCCTGCATATAATGTATATAAGTGTCCCGCATATAATGTATAGAAGTGTCCTGCATATAATGTATATAAGTGCCCTGCATATAATGTATATAAGTGCCCTGCATATAATGTATATAAGTGTCCCGCATATAATGTATAGAAGTGTCCTGCATATAATGTATATAAGTGTCCCGCATATAATGTATATAAGTGTCCCGCATATAATGTATAGATGTTTCCTGCATATAATGTATATAAGTGCCCTGCATATAATGTATATAAGTGCCCTGCATATAATGTATATAAGTGTCCCGCATATAATGTATAGAAGTGCCCCGCATATAATGTATAGACGTGTCCTGCATGTAATGTATAGAAGTGTCCTGCATATAATGTATAGAAGTGTCCTGCATATAATGTATAGAAGTGTCCTGCATATAATGTATATATGTGTCCTGCATATAATGTATATACGTGTCCTGCATATAATGTATATAAGTGTCCCGCATATAATGTATAGAAGTGTCCTGCATATAATGTATATAAGTGTCCGGCATATAATGTATATAAGTGTCCCGCATATAATGTATATAAGTATCCTGCATATAATGTATTTAAGTATCCTGCATATAATGTATATAAGTGTCCTGCATATAATGTATATAAGTGTCCTGCATATAATGTATATAAGTGTCCGGCATATAATGTATATAAGTGTCCCGCATATAATGTATATAAGTGTCCCGCATATAATGTATATAAGTGTGCGGCATATAATGTATATAAGTGCCCCGCATATAATGTATATAAGTGTCCTGCATATAATGTATATAAGTGCCCTGCATATAATGTATATATGTGTCCCGCATATAATGTATATAAGTGTCCCGCATATAATGTATATAAGTGTCCCGCATATAATGTATATAAGTGTCCCGCATATAATGTATATAAGTGCCCTGCATATAATGTATATATGTGCCCCGCATATAATGTATATAAGTGTCCCGCATGTAATGTATATAAGTGTCCCGCATATAATGTATATAAGTGTCCCACATATAATGTATATAAGTGTCCCGCATATAATGTATATAAGTGTCCCGCATATAATGTATATAAGTGTCCCGCATATAATGTATATAAGTGTCCGGCATATAATGTATATAAGTGTCCCGCATATAATGTATATAAGTGTCCCGCATATAATGTATATAAGTGTCCCGCATATAATGTATATAAGTGTCCCGCATATAATGTATATATGTGTCCCGCATATAATGTATATAAGTGTCCCGCATATAATGTATATAAGTGTCCCTGCATATAATGTATATAAGTGCCCTGCATATAATGTATATAAGTGTCCCGTATGTAATGTATATAAGTGTCCCGCATATAATGTATATAAGTGTCCCGCATATAATGTATATAAGTGTCCCGCATATAATGTATATAAGTGTCCTGCATATAATGTATATAAGTATCCCGCATATAATGTATATAAGTGTCCCGCATATAATGTATATAAGTGCCCCGCATATAATGTATATAAGTGTCCTGCATATAATGTATATAAGTGTCCCGCATATAATGCATATAAGTGTCCGGCATATAATGTATATAAGTGTCCCGCATATAATGTATATAAGTGTCCCGCATATAATGTATATAAGTGTCCCGCATATAATGTATATAAGTGTCCCGCATATAATGTATATAAGTGTCCCGCATATAATGTATATAAGTGTCCCGCATATAATGTATATAAGTGTCCCGCATATAATGTATATATGTGTCCCGCATATAATGTATATAAGTGTCCCGCATATAATGTATATAAGTGTCCCTGCATATAATGTATATAAGTGCCCTGCATATAATGTATATAAGTGTCCCGCATGTAATGTATATAAGTGTCCCGCATATAATGTATATAAGTGTCCCGCATATAATGTATATAAGTGTCCCGCATATAATGTATATAAGTGTCCTGCATATAATGTATATAAGTATCCCGCATATAATGTATATAAGTGTCCCGCATATAATGTATATAAGTGCCCCGCATATAATGTATATAAGTGTCCTGCATATAATGTATATAAGTGTCCCGCATATAATGCATATAAGTGTCCCGCATATAATGTATATAAGTGTCCCGCATATAATGTATAGAAGTGTCCCGCATATAATGTATAGAAGTGTCCCGCATATAATGTATATAAGTGTCCCGCATATAATGTATTTAAGTGTCCCGCATATAATGTATATAAGTGTCCCTCATGTAATGTATATAAGTGCCCCGCATGTAATGTATATAAGTGTCCCTCATGTAATGTATATAAGTGTCCCGCATATAATGTATATAAGTGTCCCGCATATAATGTATATAAGTGTCCCGCATATAATGTATATAAGTGTCCCGCATATAATGTATATATGTGTCCCGCATATAATGTATATAAGTGCCCTGCATATAATGTATATAAGTGTCCCGCATGTAATGTATATAAGTGTCCCGCATATAATGTATATAAGTGTCCCGCATATAATGTATATAAGTGTCCCGCATATAATGTATATATGTGTCCCGCATATAATGTATATAAGTGCCCTGCATATAATGTATATAAGTGTCCCGCATGTAATGTATATAAGTGTCCCGCATATAATGTATATAAGTGTCCCGCATATAATGTATATAAGTGTCCCGCATATAAAGTATATAAGTGTCCCGCATATAATGTATATAAGTGTCCCGCATATAATGTATATAAGTGTCCCGCATATAATGTATATAAGTGTCCCGCATATAATGTATATAAGTGTCCCGCATATAATGTATATAAGTGTCCCGCATATAATGTATATAAGTGTCCCGCATATAATGTATATATGTGTCCCGCATATAATGTATATAAGTGTCCCGCATATAATGTATATAAGTGTCCCGCATATAATGTATATAAGTGTCCCGCATATAATGTATATATGTTTCCCGCATATAATGTATATAAGTGTCCCGCATATAATGTATATAAGTGTCCCTGCATATAATGTATATAAGTGCCCTGCATATAATGTATATAAGTGTCCCGCATGTAATGTATATAAGTGTCCCGCATATAATGTATATAAGTGTCCCGCATATAATGTATATAAGTGTCCCGCATATAATGTATATAAGTGTCCTGCATATAATGTATATAAGTATCCCGCATATAATGTATATAAGTGTCCCGCATATAATGTATATAAGTGCCCCACATATAATGTATATAAGTGTCCTGCATATAATGTATATAAGTGTCCCGCATATAATGCATATAAGTGTCCCGCATATAATGTATAGAAGTGTCCCGCATATAATGTATAGAAGTGTCCCGCATATAATGTATAGAAGTGTCCCGCATATAATGTATAGAAGTGTCCCGCATATAATGTATTTAAGTGTCCCGCATATAATGTATATAAGTGTCCCTCATGTAATGTATATAAGTGTCCCGCATATAATGTATATAAGTGTCCCTCATGTAATGTATATAAGTGGCCCGCATATAATGTATATAAGTGTCCCGCATATAATGTATATAAGTGTCCCGCATATAAAGTATATAAGTGTCCCGCATATAATGTATATAAGTGTCCCGCATATAATGTATATAAGTGTCCCGCATATAATGTATATAAGTGTCCCGCATATAATGTATATAAGTGTCCCGCATATAATGTATATAAGTGTCCCGCATATAATGTATATAAGTGTCCCGCATATAATGTATATATGTGTCCCGCATATAATGTATATAAGTGTCCCGCATATAATGTATATAAGTGTCCCTGCATATAATGTATATAAGTGCCCTGCATATAATGTATATAAGTGTCCCGCATGTAATGTATATAAGTGTCCCGCATATAATGTATATAAGTGTCCCGCATATAATGTATATAAGTGTCCCGCATATAATGTATATAAGTGTCCTGCATATAATGTATATAAGTATCCCGCATATAATGTATATAAGTGTCCCGCATATAATGTATATAAGTGCCCCGCATATAATGTATATAAGTGTCCTGCATATAATGTATATAAGTGTCCCGCATATAATGCATATAAGTGTCCCGCATATAATGTATAGAAGTGTCCCGCATATAATGTATAGAAGTGTCCCGCATATAATGTATAGAAGTGTCCCGCATATAATGTATAGAAGTGTCCCGCATATAATGTATTTAAGTGTCCCGCATATAATGTATATAAGTGTCCCGCATATAATGTATATAAGTGTCCCGCATATAATGTATATAAGTGTCCCGCATATAATGTATATAAGTGTCCCGCATATAATGTATATATGTGTCCCGCATATAATGTATATAAGTGTCCTGCATATAATGTATATAAGTGTCCTGCATATAATGTATATAAGTGTCCTGCATATAATGTATATAAGTGTCCGGCATATAATGTATATAAGTGTCCGGCATATAATGTATATAAGTGTCCCGCATATAATGTATATAAGTGTCCCACATATAATGTATATAAGTGTCCTGCATATAATGTATATAAGTGTCCCGCATATAATGTATAGAAGTGTCCCGCATATAATGTAAAGAAGTGTCCTGCATATAATGTATATAAGTGTCCTGCATATAATGTATATAAGTGTCCTGCATATAATGTATAGAAGTGTCCCGCATATAATGTAAAGAAGTGTCCTGCATATAATGTATATAAGTGTCCCGCATATAATGTATAGAAGTGTCCTGCATATAATGTATATAAGTGTCCCGCATATAATGTATAGAAGTGTCCTGCATATAATGTATATAAGTGTCCCGCATATAATGTATATAAGTGGCCCGCATATAATGTATAGAAGTGTCCCGCATATAATGTATAGAAGTGGCCCGCATATAATGTATAGAAGTGTCCTGCATATAATGTATATAAGTGTCCCGCATATAATGCATATAAGTGTCCCGCATATAATGTATAGAAGTGTCCCGCATATAATGTATAGAAGTGTCCCGCATATAATGTATAGAAGTGTCCCGCATATAATGTATAGAAGTGTCCCGCATATAATGTATTTAAGTGTCCCGCATATAATGTATATAAGTGTCCCGCATATAATGTATATAAGTGTCCCGCATATAATGTATATAAGTGTCCCGCATATAATGTATATAAGTGTCCCGCATATAATGTATATATGTGTCCCGCATATAATGTATATAAGTGTCCTGCATATAATGTATATAAGTGTCCTGCATATAATGTATATAAGTGTCCTGCATATAATGTATATAAGTGTCCGGCATATAATGTATATAAGTGTCCGGCATATAATGTATATAAGTGTCCCGCATATAATGTATATAAGTGTCCCGCATATAATGTATATAAGTGTCCTGCATATAATGTATATAAGTGTCCCGCATATAATGTATAGAAGTGTCCCGCATATAATGTAAAGAAGTGTCCTGCATATAATGTATATAAGTGTCCTGCATATAATGTATATAAGTGTCCTGCATATAATGTATAGAAGTGTCCCGCATATAATGTAAAGAAGTGTCCTGCATATAATGTATATAAGTGTCCCGCATATAATGTATAGAAGTGTCCTGCATATAATGTATATAAGTGTCCCGCATATAATGTATAGAAGTGTCCTGCATATAATGTATATAAGTGTCCCGCATATAATGTATATAAGTGGCCCGCATATAATGTATAGAAGTGTCCCGCATATAATGTATAGAAGTGGCCCGCATATAATGTATAGAAGTGTCCTGCATATAATGTATATAAGTGTCCCGCATATAATGTATATAAGTGGCCCGCATATAATGTATAGAAGTGTCCCGCATATAATGTATAGAAGTGTCCCGCATATAATGTATATAAGTGTTCTGCATATAATGTATATAAGTGTCCCGCATATAATGTCTATAAGTGTCCTGCATATAATGTATATAAGTGTCCTGCATATAATGTATATAAGTGTCCTGCATATAATGTATATAAGTGTCCCGCATATAATGTATATAAGTGTCCTGCATATAACGTATATAAGTGTCCCGCATATAATGTATATAAGTGTCCCGCATATAATGTATAGAAGTGTCCCGCATATAATGTATATAAGTGTCCCGCATATAATGTATATATGTGTCCCGCATATAATGTATATAAGTGTCCTGCATATAATGTATATAAGTGTCCTGCATATAATGTATATAAGTGTCCTGCATATAATGTATATAAGTGTCCGGCATATAATGTATATAAGTGTCCGGCATATAATGTATATAAGTGTCCCGCATATAATGTATATAAGTGTCCCGCATATAATGTATATAAGTGTCCTGCATATAATGTATATAAGTGTCCCGCATATAATGTATAGAAGTGTCCCGCATATAATGTAAAGAAGTGTCCTGCATATAATGTATATAAGTGTCCTGCATATAATGTATATAAGTGTCCTGCATATAATGTATAGAAGTGTCCCGCATATAATGTAAAGAAGTGTCCTGCATATAATGTATATAAGTGTCCCGCATATAATGTATAGAAGTGTCCTGCATATAATGTATATAAGTGTCCCGCATATAATGTATAGAAGTGTCCTGCATATAATGTATATAAGTGTCCCGCATATAATGTATATAAGTGGCCCGCATATAATGTATAGAAGTGTCCCGCATATAATGTATAGAAGTGGCCCGCATATAATGTATAGAAGTGTCCTGCATATAATGTATATAAGTGTCCCGCATATAATGTATATAAGTGGCCCGCATATAATGTATAGAAGTGTCCCGCATATAATGTATAGAAGTGTCCCGCATATAATGTATATAAGTGTTCTGCATATAATGTATATAAGTGTCCTGCACTTCTTTGACGAGGCTGCTATTTTACGCTCCGTCTTTTGACAGCGACTCGTAAAATGACATGTCGTCGGCACAGAACATCGGCAAACCCATTGAAATGAATTGGCAGATGTTTGCCGACGTATTGGAGCCGTGTTTTCAGGCGTAATTCCAAGTGTAAAACGCCTCCATTACGCCTGAAAATAGGTCGTGCGAACCCAGCCTGAGGGTCCATTTACGCATTGAGGTTCATCTGCGTTTAGAACCACAGCAAGAAACGCAGCCCGGTTTCGGATGCTTTTTTCGGTGCCGTTCTAACCGCAGATCAACGATCAACCACAACATGTGAATGGACCCTACGGCTAAATTCACACATCACATAAATATTGCGGAATTATCGTGTGGCAATTCTGCAGCAGATTTTAACAAATCTAATCCACACGCTTCGTAAAAAACGTAGAAAAAAAAAGTGTGGAAATCGACTTGCGATGCGGATTCTCAAAAACATTATGGAAAGTCCAAACAGAAAATCCCGTAGTAATTACGCTACGTGTGAACTTTGCTTAAAGTTGGAGTTGCACTTAGATAAGACTTTTTTGGCCACGCGGTCAAAAAACCCATCAAAAATCGCAGTAAGCGGTTATTCCGCGAATTGCCGCTCTTTATGATGCAGTTTTTGTGTGAATATTTTACTTATGAAACAAATTTATTTTACAAGATTCACACAGTCAAAAACCGCCTCAGAAACCGCAGCAATCCGCAGTAAAACGGCGTGCGGTTTTGCCACGATTTTTTCACTGCGCAGCCAAAAATGTGTAATGTAAATGCGCCCTAAGGGTACATTTACATGAGCCGTTTTTTTTCGCAGTTTAATTGAGCTTTTTGTCTCAATTTTTGGAAAACCGTTACGGTATTTTAAAAAATGGCGCAGTGCGGTAAAAAAAGCCTCATGTATGCACCCTTACAATGAGATATAGGGTACATGAGTCCGTTTTATCAGCTTTTTTCATCGCACTGCGCCGATTTCGTAAAACCTGTGGTGTATTCGCTGGGATTACTAAAATTGGGGCAAAAATCACAATGCAAACCGCGCCATAATTGCACGCGGTTTAACGGCGAATTGCTGTTGTTTTGCGTCATATGGCCGACATCAACAAGTTTCAATAATTATTGATATTTAAAGGGGTTTTCCAGCCACTAAAAATGGATGGCCTATCCTCAGGATAGTCCATCAATAGCTGATGGGTCAGGGTCCGACTTTCGGGACACCCGCTGTTCAGTGGTGAAGGGGCCGCAGTGCTCGTACGAGCGCCGCTTCTCCTTCATTTCTTCTTGATCACTGTGAATAGTCGGCACACATTTAGCAGCGATTCTCAGGTATTGCGCCTTTTCTCCCATTCACTGTGCGCTGTTCACAGGTGAAACACAATTATTTTACAAGTTTCACCTTTAAAAAACGCACAAGGAAAAACTCACCGGAAATTGCATTTTTTGCTGCGATTTTTGATGCATTTTAACCCCTCCGGTCAAAAACAGCTAATTTAACCCCTTAATGACCGGGCCATTTTGCACGTTAATGACCAAGGATTATTTTTTGTTTTTTCACGGTCGCATTCCAAGAGTCGTAACTCTTTTTTTATTCCGTCGACATCGCCGTATAAGGGCTTGTTTTTTCCGGGACGAGTTGTATTTTGTAATTGTACCATTTTTAGTTGCTTATAACATATTGATTAACTTTTATTAACTTTATTTTAGGAGAGAATTGAAAATAAGCAGCTATTCCAGCATTAATTTTCACGTTATAAATTTACGCCGTTTACTATGCAGCGTAAATAACATGTTAACTTTATTCTATGGGTCGGCACGATTACGGGGATACCAAATATGTAAAGGTTTTATATGTTTTTTCTACGTTTGCACAATAAAAACCCTTTTAGAAAAAAATTACTTGTTTTTGCATCGCCGCATTCCAAGAGCCGTCATTTTTTAATTTTTCCGTCGATGTGGCTGTACGTGGGCTTGATTTTTGCGGGACAATGTGTAGTTTTTATTAGTACTATTTTGGGGTACATAGGACTTATAGATTAACTTTTATTTTATTTTTTATGGGGGGAATGGGAGAAAAGAGAGAATTTTGCCGTTGTTTTTTGCGTTTTCTTTGGACGCCGTTCATCCGGCGGTTTAATTAATGTGTTCATTTTATTGGTCAAGTTGTTACGATCGCGGGGATACCATATATGTGTATGTGTGATTTGTTTTGACCGTTTTATTAAATAAAACCACTTTTTGGGGCAAAAAAGTAGTTTTATTTGACTTTGACTTTTTTTTTTTTAGTCCCACCAGGGGACTTCACTATGCGATGTGCCGATCGCATATATAATGCTTTGGTATACTTCGTATACCAAAGCATTATTGCCTGTCAGTGTAAAACTGACAGGCAACCTGTTAGGTCATGCCTCTGGCATCGCCTAACAGGCAGATGCTGAAGACAGACCTGGGGGTCTTTGTTAGACCCCCGGCTGTCATGGAAACCCGACGGCGACCCGCGATTTGTTTGCGGGGGCGCCGATCGGGTGACAGAGGGAGTTCCCCCTTCTGTCAAACACATTAAATGCCGCTGTCACTATTGACAGCGGCATTTAATGGGTTAAACTGCCGGAATCGGCGCGCGCTTCGATTCCGGCAGTTGCAGCAGGAGCCAGGCTGTGTAGAACAGCCGTGCTCCTGCCGCTGATCGCGTGGGTAAACTGTCAGTACCCGCGCCATCACAGGACGGATATATCCGTCCTCCTGCGCGAACTAGCAGCTGCTGAGGACGGATATATCCGTCCTTCGGCGTTAAGGGGTTAAATGCACCCTAAATATGGTGGTCTTGGGTTTTCTGTTTGTACCCTCTGAGGGTAAGTTCACACGTAGCATAGAAACGGAGCAATTAAATTTAGACATAATTTGTCATATTGTGCCAATCTAGGGGACTTTGGCGCAACGTAAATTACATCCAACATTGTTTTTAATAACAATTTAACAATAAAGTATTTTTTATTTTGACATCTATTAAACACACTACTTTTCCTACGCCCCCTGTTCCTTCAATCATACGTTACGCAGTCTCCAGTCTGTATTAGGGAAGTTGAACTTCGCGTGTCGGATCATGCCCATGGGTAGGGTGTTTAGTAGACGTTTGCTGGTGTGTTTGCACCGCATCATTTTGTGAGACTGAGCGGAGAGCCTCAGGCCGACTTGGAAGTGTGGCATAGGTTTTTGGGGCAATACAACGGTCGGTCCCTTTGGATGGCTGGGGCTTTTGACTTGGACTTATTTACAGACGCCGCGGGAGGGGACGGTTTTGGTGCATATTGTGGGGGACAGTGGTGTGCTGGGGGGGGTGGCCTGCTAGCTGGATTGAACACGGTCTAACAAAAAACTTGGCCCTACTCAAGCTATTTCCTATCGTCGTCGCTGTAACCATTTGGGGGGATAGGCTCAGGGATAAGAAGATCCGTTTTCACTGCGACAACCTTGGGGTGGTATTGGCTATTAATAATATCTCGGCGTCGTCTCCTCCGATGGTTCAACTGTTGCGTCATTTGGTGCTAGTTTGTTTGTCATTGAATGCTTGGGTGGTGGCAGTGCATGTACCGGGGGTTGACAATTGTGTTGCTGATACTCTTTCTCGCTCGCAGTGGGATCGTTTTCGTCAGTTGGTGCTGGCAGCAGATCGGATCGGCAAGGTGTGCCCGGATCATCTTTGGGAGTTGGTTTCTCTGGAGCAGACGCGTTGATTGAGCGATCTTTGGCGAGTTCTACGTGGGCAGCATATAGGGCTGGCTGGGCTCAAAGGGAGCTTTGGTTGGGGTCATTAGGGGACGTCCGGTCTGACCGGGACAGATTAGTGGCCCTGTTGTATTGGCTGGGGGACGCGTATGAGTCGGGTGTGTCAGTGGCAAAAGTGAACAAGTTTGTGTCTGCTGTGGCGTTCGGTATGAAGTTGCATGGTGTTTCAGATGTGACTAAAGAGTTTTTGGCGGTGCAAGCGTTGAAAGGGTTTCGCAAGGGAAGAGTGTCGGTTGATCGTGGCGGCCGGTTTCGTTTCGAATTCTGGGCTTGTTGGGTACGGCGGTGGTGGGGGTGTGTAGTTCGGGCTTCGAAGTCCGATTGTTCCGATTGGCTTTTTCGTTAGCCTTTTATGGGGCTTTTAGAGTGTGCGAATTGGTGTCGCCGAGTGTGTCACGTGCGGGCGGAATATGTCAGGATGATGTGGAGTTATTCGCTGATAGGGTGGCGATAGTGCTGCGCAGGTCAAAAACTGACCAAACAGGTAGGGGTAGGAGGATCGTGTTGTTTGCTATTGAGGGTACGGCGATGTGTCCAGTACATTGCGTTTCTGCCAGGCGGGGTGCACGAGGATGGGTCATTTTTATCTAGGTTCCAGTTTGGTGCGGTGTTCAAGCGTTGTTTGCTGGGTATCGGGATACGGGCGACTGATTATTCTTCCCATTCGTTTCGGATTGCCGCGGTGACTGAAGCGGTGAGATGGGGTTTGGAAGAGGCAGGGGTTAGGCGTATTGTGAGATGGGAGTCTAACCGTTTCCTCTCTTACGTGCGGCATCATCTGCTTTAAAACTGTTAAAATATGGCTAGGGTGTGAGTTATGCCTGTGTCAGATGGAGTATGGATGGGATTTGTAAGCGGTGTGTGTTTTTCTCTTTACAGGTTCGCGCCCTTGTCTGGTTTGGAGCTTGGGGCACTCCTTTGTGTATTGGGGCGCACTGAGGGCGAATTTTCGCTCTGACGGCCGCCAACTGAGGATTCCGCGGGATGATGCTGTCCTGCATTGGCTAGGTTTTAAAGGAATAGTCTGGGCTAGGGTGTTGTAAGAATTTCAAGTTTATACTCAGCTAGACCGGGTTCCTGAAATGTTAGTGTTGCATGTTGGGGGGGAACAACTTGGGTGTCCGCCCCTTTCGAGATTTAGTGAGGGATATTAAGCACGACTTGCTGTGCTTATGGGCGTTGCATCCGAGACTGATTATAGTCTGGTCGGATATTGTGCCCAGAAAGACATGGCGTTTGGCCCGTTCAGTGGAGAGGCTGAATAAGGCCAGGATTAAGGTTAATAGGGCGGTGTCGGCATTCGTGGCAAAAAATGGAGGAGTGGTGGTCCGGCACAGGGACCTGGAATCGGGTGTAGGGGGTTACTGGAGACAGGATGGTGTGCACTTGAATGAGGTGGGGATGGATTTGTGGAGTTTGGCCCTGGCAGATGGTATTGAAAGAGGGGTGTTGGTGTGGAGAAGCTTATGGGCTTGAGGTGGTCAAGGCCCATTTCGCAGTGGCGGGGGGAGTTCTTGAGGTTGGTCAGTAAAACTGGTGGGGGGGTCGCATCAGGGGTATGTGTCCCACAAAATAGGTGGAAGGCTTTTTAGGGTGTTAGCCCTTTTAAGCGCTTTATGGGCAAAGCCATCTGCAGAAGTGAGCGGTGCCTTCGAGCCGGGTTACGGCTGGAGGTAAAAAGCAAGTGGTGGTGGCAGATGGCTATTTTTTCTAATTGGCGGTAACCTCAAGGGCTTCCTCTGGTCATGTTATTGAAGTTATTTATATTGACCCTGTTAAGGGTTTGTTATGTGTATTTGGGAAGAATTCCAATTTTTGGGGAATTCATGGTTATTTAATGTTTGGTTATATAAATTTTGTATTAATAAACGGCTGCTGTGGCCATTAAAATCCAACATCGGTGTCATGTGTTTTATTCTTAAAGGGGTAAAGTATTATTAAGGATCACTCGACTCTACTTATCCAAGTCATGTGCGGAGATGCTTCCTGCATTATCCCTTTTCCTTTATGGCCGCTGATATGTTCTATTCAGCTTTATGGCCTCTGTGGTAAGTACACTGCCAGTCAGTAAAGGGTTAACACTTCAGACCACTGTGGGTGACGTCACAATGTATGAGTTGTGCAGTGGTAATAAACTCCTGTAGTAATGATGATGAAGGTGCTGATGTCATAAATACAAATGTTTATGACATAAAGAAGATTCCATATTAGAAGGTTTTACTGCCACATTCAGCGCCATATTGGATGGGACTGAGGACCTTGAGCTTGACTTCCCCACCAATACCGACCTGATGTAATTTGGAGGTTCTAGCAGGGAAACCCTTCACCCCAGACCACTTCTTCATCACAGTGATGCCATCCTCTTCATACGGGTTGTCTGTAATAGAGGGGGTTTCCAGCAGGAGATCCCCCTCTATTAGCCGGAGCGGAGACAGGTGCTACAAGGAGGCATCTGGAGGACCCGTCTCATCTGTGGATTGCCCATTCATTTTAATGGGTGCCCAGGAAGAGAGACATCCGCCTAGCCAACCAGATCAGCCGATTTATGTGTTTTATGTCGTTCGTTCATTGTATTGTCTTTCCTTGAAAATCGGAGAAAATGTACAAATTCTGTTACAAATGATATTTTGGCACCTTCTAAGCCCAGAGGAAGGGCAATCCTCCAGCCATGGTTTCCCTAGAGGTTTCCCCCACAGGGGGTTTTTCCTTTCCTGCGTGCTGGAGGGTGACTCTTCGTGAGTCGGAGGTTTGCCATTTTGGGTTTGGTCATATAATATAATAAAAGTTTTGACCATTTAACACCCAATTATAATGTTTTGTGTCTTTATTTTGCATTCTTTGGTTTGGTGATTGGGATTCTGGGTCTATCACATATCACAAAATCATAAGGCCGGACATCTACTTCCCACACTGACATAGAATGGAGACAACAAGCGTTGCTGCACAATTAAGTGTACACATCCTTACATTAACCCCTTCCCGACATTTGCCGTATGGGTACGCCATGGAAAGCTATGACTTCCCGCAAATTGCCGTATCCATACGCCAAATGTTTGGCACCGGCTCAGAAGCTGAGTCTGTGCCATCATCGCCGGATCTATCCGGCTGTAATGCCGGGAACCGAAATTAGCTTTGATCCCCGCCATTAACGCCTTAAGTGCAGCGCTCAAACGCGAGTGCTGCACTTAAAGTGTTTGCAGCTCATCGGAACCCCAGCAATGAAATTGCCAGGGTTGCGGTGGCTGCAATGGCAGCCGGAGGCCTAATACTGGCCTCCATCAGGGGGGTATTAGGGGTACTGATGTGAGGGGCCCGGCCAAACCTAATTGAAAGGGGGACCCGCCAATTGCCGCGACTTTCCTTTGGTAGAACAAAACAGACCTCTGCAATGGGGCCCGTTTTTTTCACCAAAAGAATGTCGTGAGCTGCGGGCCCCCCCTCTCGTCATGGGGGCCGTCAAACACTGCCCGCCCGCGCGGGACGGAGGCGGTTTAGGAAGTTGTTTGGTGCTGATTCTGACGCAGTGTCCGAGTCAATATCAAGGCCCAAAAACTCTGTGAACTGGGCCTTATTGTTAGGGCTTATTCAGACGAACGTGTAATACATCCGTGCAACGCGCGTTATTTTCACGCGCCTCGCACGGACCTATGTTACTCTATGGGGCTGTGCAGACTGTCAGTGATTTTCACGCAGCCTGTGTCCGTGTGTCCGCTGCGTAAAACTCACGACATGTCCTATATTTGTGCATTGTTCGCGCATCACGCACCCATTGAAGTCAATGGGTGCGTGAAAATCACGCCCAGCACTTCCGCAGCCGTATAAACTATGAATGAAAACAGAAAAGCACCACGTGCTACAAACATACAAACAAAGTGTCATAATGATGGCGGCTGCGCGAAAATCACACAGCCACGCATCATACGCAGCTGACACACGGTTATGGACCTTATGCATGCGCAAAACGCCACGTTTTTTGCGCGCGCAAAAAGCACACGCTTGTGTAAATCCGGCCTCAGGGTAGGAACACACTAGGCATGAACACTGCAGATTTTATGCAACACATTTTATTGTGGAAAATCCGCAGCGTATTACAGTCGCAGCAGAGTGGATGAGATATGAACAAATCTAATCCACACGCTGCAAAAAAAATTGGCCTGCAGTGTGGCATTTTAAGCCGCAGCGTGTCAATGTATTCTGTGGAATCGCTGCTCCTCTGTTGCGGAAATGCTGCGCTTCTGCCGCAAAAATCACAAATGAGAAAAAAAAAGCCACTTTTTTTAAATTTATAAAAAAGTTTAGACTTACCCCGGCCGTAGTCCTGGTGACGCGATCCTCTATTCTTAATGCAGCCCGGCCTCCTGTCATGATGTTTCATCCCATGTGACTGCTGCAGCGGTCACATGGTCTACAGCGTCATCCCAGGAGGCGGCGCTACGCTAAGAATAGAGAAATGCGTCACCTAAACTACGGCCGGGGTAAGTCTAAACTTTTTTATAAATTTAAAAAAAGTGCTTTTTTGTGTCATTTGTGATTTTTGTGATCAGAGGAACATGGGGGCGATTCGGTTACAAGTGTGTCCTCACCCTAACTTTCACATGGAGCTGGTAACCACATTGGGGGTCCATTGAAAGGTTTTCTATGAGGTCCAGCAATGTCTGGTTAAGCCTCTGACACTAGAGCTGATTCAGGACCCCTGTTAACCACTGACCCCCGTATCTCATGTAGAATGTTATGACGTTCATATCACCTTATGAGGGTATGTTCACACAGAATATTTTGGCGCTGTTTTTGATGCGGAAATCACGTTGGGAGTAGGAGGCGTTTTTTACAAGAGCAGTAAAAATCGCTCGCGGGAAAAAGAAGCGATATGCCCTATCTTTGGACGTTTCGGTCTCTATCCTCCCAATGACATCAATGGGAGGCAGAGAAAGCATTTTACCTGCGTTTTTTGCATGCGGCGCTCAATGGCCGTGGCCGACAAACACGGAAAACATCATGCAGGCAGGTCAAAATTAGATTTTTCTACCTGCAAGAACTCTGTGGGAACACTGCCTTAGTTCTCATCTTTAGCTGCTTATATGTTACACATGAAATATGTTGGATGTTTTCCCTTATTCTGGAATTCGATGTTTCGAACGCAGTTTCCGCATCGTAAACAGCGCCAAAATACTCCATGTGAACATACCCTCATGAGGAGATATGAACATCATTACATTCTACATGGGATACGGGGGTCAGTGGTTAACACTGTTATCCTGCAGCACAGTCCTGAACCGGCTCTAGTGTCAGAGGCTTAACCAGACATTGCTGCTACCACTGACCACCAGACTCTGGACACTATATATACCACTGACCACCAGATTCTGGATACTATATGTACCATGAACCACCAGACTCTGGATACTATATGTACCACTGACTACCAGACTCTGGATACTATATATACCACTGACCATCAGACTCTGGATACTATATAAACCACTGACCACCAGACTCTGGATACTATATATACCACTGACCATCAGACTCTGGATACTATATAAACCACTGACCACCAGACTCTGGATAATATATATACCATGAACCACCAGACTCTGGACACTTTATGTACCACTGACCACCAGACTCTGGACACTATATATACCACTGACAACCAGACTCTGGACACTTTATGTACCATTGACCACCAGACTCTGAATACTATATGTACCACTGACCACCAGACTCTGGACACTATATGTACCACTGACCACCAGATTCTGGATACTATATGTACCATGAACCACCAGACTCTGGATACTATATGTACCACTGACCACCAGACTCTGGATACTATATACACCACTGACCACAAGTGTAATGTCGGGGTAGGGAGACAGACAGGTGAGCCCTAATCTACCAGCCACTCAGTCCCTGCCTACTTGCACGGCCCGTCCTAGGTGATGGCGTACAACTGGGCGCTCAATATGTGCACGACAGTCAAACAGATAAGGGTACACAGAAGCTAAGGGAAATGGGGCAGTTGCCCACGGCAACACCATGAGCAACAAGAGTAGTGAACGAGCCAAGTCAAACCAGGAATGTACGAGGTACCAAACGCAGAGCAGGAGCGTAGTGAGTAAAGCCAGGGTCAATATGAAGCAGAGGTCAATAGTAATAGCAGGAACAGCAGAGCCAGGAAACAAGAGAGAATCACAGGCAAAGGACAAGCAGCTAATGAAGGTATAAATAGACCGAGGGCGGGAGCTAGAACCGTCTGGCCAGGCTGTGATAGGTTCTCCCACTCCTCAGCCTACCAGCCTGAGTGGTAGCAGATCGAGTCGCTCTATCAGACCTACGAACAGATGCAGACTGATTAACCACGGGTGTCGACACAGAAGATGTGTCTGGCAGATCCTTTACAGTACCCCCCTTTTATAAGGGGCCACTGGACCCTTCCTAGGTGGACCCGTAGAAGAAGCCAGAATGCTGGCGAAACGCGCGTCGGGTGCTTAGCACATTTTAATATTCCTCTGGTGCAATACTTGGCCCTAGCTGTCCAAGCTCAAGCTAACTTGCTCTCAACGTAATCACGATTCTCTATTGTGCGGCTGACAGCCGTCAGCTGCCTGTTTGGTTACTGCACGATCGTGGCTGCAGCACGCCCCGCTGTGTCTCACAGAACAGCTGAGTGTGCTCTCTTCACCTCGTCACCACGTCCTACCCTGACTGTCAGTGTCTCTCCGTGCGGTCCTCCCAGGATTGCTACGCCGTTCACCCACGGGAACAGACCGCAGGTTTGCCGTACAGGACTGCTTGTCCTGCGGGGTGACTCGGACGTCTCAGTGCTAGAGTCCTTGCCGCTCCGCTCTGAAACCCAGTGTACACGCTGGGTCAGACACTGCTGTGAGCAGAGGCAAACTGCAGGCCGACTCCGTGATACCGCTTCTCAGCTGACAGCTGAGCGCGGTTACTACAACATTTCACGGCTGATCTGACAGCGTCAAACTGGAGGACGGCTCCTCCACACCGCTTCCCGGCTGACAGCTGAGCGCGGCTATAGCACAACTTTCGACACGCTGCTGCTCTGATCCGCAGGGACACCGGCGTGAGGGTGCAGTTGCACAACTAACTTCACACTGTACCGCAACAACATCGCATGACAGTGCGTTTGGCATAACTTACCCCTATTCACTGCACTGTAATAACCTGACATCAAAACTCAATGCATAGCAAGTCTAAATCACTCCAACTGTGCTGCCTGTCAATGCATAAAGTGCAGTAACGTCAATCCAAGTTTAAATTTTGCTGTCTGGAGATCGACTGAGTGTCCTATATTACAGCCCACTGGCTTAATTTGATCTGAGCTGTAACGTAATTTGGCATCTAGACAGCATAGAATTCTATGTGTTTCTTACTTGAACATTATTGACAGCATAATTATTCTTTTATTTCATAATTATATTCCACTATACTACAAATGGCCATAGGTATGTGAGCTTGGGGGTCACTCACACATACCAGGTTGCACCATTGGACTTTTAACTCATTATTTATCTTAATGCATATTAATAAAAGTTAAATATTAATTAACCTATAGACCACATTCTTTTCTCCTTTCCCAATTTCCTGACCCATTTCTACTCTATTTGGTGGTGTACACCAGTGTGGTCTTCTTGATACAATTTATTTGTGTGTGATAGGCGATCTTTTCCAATCACCTTCCTAGGTGGACCTGGCTTATTGGGGAACCGAAGATGGAACCTCCTGAGCAATACCCCAACGTGAACATCCCGGGCGGGTACCCAAGTACTCTCCTCAGGCCCGTATCCTCTCCAATGGACCAGGTACTGGAGGGAGCCTTGGACCATCCTGCTGTCAACAATCTTGGCCACCTCGAATTCTACCCCTTCAGGGGTGAGAACAGGGACCGGAGGTTTCCTCGAGGTAGCCAAGGACGGGAAGCAGCGTTTCAGGAGGGAGGCATGAAACACGTCGTGTATTTGAAAAGACGGGGGTAACTCCAGCCGGAAGGAGACAGGGTTAAGGACCTCAATGACCTTGTACAGCCCTATATACCGGGAAGCACATTTTTTGGACGGAACTTTAAGGCGCAAATTTTTTGAAGACAGCCACACCAGAACCCCGACCACAAGCAAGGGGTTAGCAGAACGTCTTCTATCTGCCTGAGTCTTTTGTATGCTCTAGGACTCCTCTAATTTCTTCTGAACCTGGGCCCAGTCTGTGCACAGTTCCCGATGAACGACATCTACCTCGGGATTGTTGGAACCACCAGGTGAAATGGAGGAGAACCGTGGATTAAACCCAGAATTACAGAAAAAGGGAGAGACCCCTGACGAGTTACTGACCCGGTTATTAAGGGAAAATTCAGCGAGGGGAATGAAGGAGACCCAATCATATTGACAGTCAGAGATAAAACACCTTAAATATTGTTCTAGAGACTGATTAGTCCTCTCAGTTTGGCCATTAGTTTCAGGATAGAAGGCCGAGGAGAAGGACAGATCAATCTCCAACTTTTTACAGAAAGCTCTCCAAAACAATGAAACAAATTGTACCCCTCTGTCAGAAATAATATTGACAGGAATCCCATGGAGACGCAGGATGTGTTTGACAAACAAACTAACGTCTTGGCATTGGGTAGTTTCTTGAGGGGCACAAAGTGGCACATTTTACTGAAGCGGTCTACTACAACCCACACCACCGAATTGCCTTGAGATGGAGGCAGATCGGTGATAAAATTCATGGAGATATGGGTCCAAGGTCTCTGGGGAATGGGCAAAGAACATAGTAAGCCCGCTGGTCGGGACCTGGGAGTCTTAGACCTAGCACAAATTTCACAAGCGGCGACGTAGGCCTTAACGTCTTTAGGCAACCCAGGCCTCCAATAGTTTCTAGCAATAAGGTGCTTGGTACCCAGGATGCCTGGATGGCCAGATAGTGCAGAGTCATGATTTTCCCTGAGTACCCTTAGCCGGTATTGCAGGGGAACAAACAGCTTGTTCTCAGGAAGGTTCCCAGGAGCTGAACCTTGATCAGCCGCAATTTCGGAGACTAAGTCAGAATCAACAGAAGATATGATTATACCTGGGGGCAGAACACAAGCAGGATCTTCCTCCGAAAGATGGCTGGCCATGAAGCTATGCGACAGTGCATCAGCTTTAATATTTTTAGACCCAGCCCTATAGGTGACCAGAAAGTTAAATCTATATAATTTTGACTATGTGATTTTTTTATTTTTTTTTAATATATAATCTATCTCTCACTGGTAAAATTAACCTAGCCTAAAAATTCTAGACTGTTCATGACTTTGACAGTGGGCAAACTTACAAAATCAGCAAGGGATCAAATACTTATTTCCTTCACTGTATAGCGAAAGGTAGTAATTCAAAAATAGGTTTAACGTTTCGAGCCATACATTTGACCTTCTTCAGATATGGATTATGTCCGTGGATAAAGATATGCGGCGCTTGCGACCTCGGTCACTTATTGCATAATACCTTGGAGTTCTCAGTTTCCATCATTTATACATTGGCGTGGAAGCCTACTCACGCACCCTTGAAACACGGAGTGCTGCGGGATCAAAAAAGTACTGTAATATGTACCTCTGACTACCAGACTCTGGACACTATACATACCACTGACACTAGACTCTGGATACTATATGTACCACTGACCACATGACTCCGGATACTATATATACCACTGGCTACCAGACTCTGGATGCTGTATATATACCATTGACACCAGACTCTGGATACTATATGTACCACTAACCACTAGACTCTGGATACTATATACACCACTGGCCGCCAGAATGGATACTATATATACCACTGACCACCAGACTCTGGATACTCCAGACTCTGGACACTATATATACCACTGACACCAGACTCTGGACACTATATAACCACTGAACACCAGACTCTGGATACTTTATGTACCACTGGCCACCAGACTCTGGATAATATATATACCACTGGCCACCAGACTCTGGACACTATATATACCACTGACACCAGACTCTGGATATTATATGTACCCTCTGACCACCAGACTGTGGATACTTTATGTACCACTGGCCACCAGACTTTGGATACTATATGTACCACTGACTATTGGAAACCACATGTAAGTAGATTGGGGTTAGTTCACCACCACTGGATGAGGGTAAATTCTCTATCGGAGGCGGCTGTATGACAATAGAGATGTAACGTCTATGGCCACGGTCCGTCGATCGGTCGTTAACCCCGACGGCCGTGGCCATGGACAGCTTACCTGCCTGCAGCGTCGTCCCCCAGTCAGGCGCCGGCACTCTCTTCCGGATTCCGAGTGTCTCCGGCGGGTGCGCACGCCCGCGCGTGCACGGCCTTAAAGGGCCAGTGCGCACGTTTTTGTAAAAACTGTAATCTGGCCCAGGATGCCCTGGGCTATAAAATGGGCTCTGCCCTCTTGCCCTTTGCCAGAGCGTTGTTAGTTTTCCCGTTGTTCGTCTTGCTTATGGTCTCCCAGTGTCTTCCAGCCTCCCAGTGTACCTTGCTCCTGTATTCCGTATCCCGTATCCTGTTTCCGTGCTATCTAGTGCTATTGCCGTGCTGTGCTACCTGCCGTGCTGTGCTACAGTCTACGCTACCCTGCTACGCCTCACCGAACGACTTCCCACCTCCTGGTTCTGGACGTGTCCGCCTCGCCACTGCCTACGATTGCCTCAGGTACTCTCGCTGAACCATTGATCTGTGTACCTTCCGGTTTGGCCAGCTGCCATCCCCGCTACGCGGTACGGCCCAGTGGGTCCACACCCCGCATCGTGACATCCACACCCCGCAGCGTGACAGTACGCTCTGGCAATGGACCCCGCTGGCCAATTCAAGGGCTTGTCACCCTCCCAAGCCATGCAGGCGGATCTGCTGGATCCCCGAGCTAGGCAGGACCAGCTCCTCGTGGCCGTGGACTCTATGGCGCAGCAGCTAGGGACGCTAGTTGCCTCCATTCCTGCTTCTGTGCAAGTTCCTCAAGTCGACCCTCCTGTTGCTCCTCCTGGCAGTTCCTGTACGGACCCTCGGTTCTCACTGCCATTGCCCTCTCGGTTCTATGGAGACGCCAGTGCTTGTCGGGGGTTCCTGAACCAATGCCACATTCATTTTACCCTGCACTCTCGGGCATTTCCGTCAGATGGAGTCAAGATCGCATTTATCATCTCCCTCCTGACCGGCAAGGCCCTGGCATGGGCTAACCCTATCTGGGAACGTCAGGGACCCGAGACTTCCAGGAGTTCGCACTAATTTTCCGAACCGTTTTTGAGGAACCAGGACGAGTCTCATCAGCCGCCACCGCCATCTTCAACCTTCGCCAAGAGGACAACTCCGTGGGCGAGTACACTATTCAGTCCCGGACTCTGGCAGGAGAGCTATCCTGGAACAATGAGGCATTTGTGGCATCCTATTGGCATGGTCTGTCGCCCGAGATCAAGGACGAACTGGCTGCTCGAGACCTGCCCCCCGCGTTGGACGACTTGATTCTGCTTGCCACTCGGGTTGACATAAGGCTGAGGGAGAGATCCCATGAAGTTCGTCAGGAGCGCCGGCGTCATAGACTGGCGCCCAACTTTCAGCAACCCCTCTTGCCTGCTTCCATCACTTTGCCTGAGGTTCCGATGCAAGTTGACCGACTAAAATTATCGGTCCAGGAGAAACAGCGCAGGCGCACCTCTGGACTGTGCTTATATTGCGGCCTTGCTGGCCACGTCATGCGTCTGTGTCCTCACAAGCCAAAAAAACCCAGCGCCTAGGCTTGGTTGGAGAGACAACCCTGGGTGTCAACACATTAAATCAAGAACTCTCCTCCAAACTATTTATTCCTGTAACCATTATTGCTGGCGAGAGGTCTCATCAGGTCTCCGCATATCTGGACTCCGGCTCTGCAGCCAACTTCATCTGCCAGGATCTTGTGGATCTCCTACAGTTGCCCACTATCCCGCTTGAAAGGCCGTTGATCGTTGCCTCGGTGGATGGACTGCCATTACCAGACCCAGTTGTGTCCATAACCAAGCCGTTGAAACTCCAAGTGGGAGCACTTCATGCTGAGATCATCTCTCTGTTCGTCCTATCCAAGGCCGTCAACCCCGTGCTGTTGGGGTTGCCTTGGCTTCGTCTGCACGCCCCCGTCCTGGATTGGAACTCTGGAGAGGTTCTCCAGTGGGGCCCGAAGTGTCTTGACCGCTGTCTGAGTCACATCCAGTCGCCACAGTCCGCTCCTCTTCAGTCGTTGGCAGGTTTGCCCCTCTGTTTCTCTATGTTCGGCGATGTCTTCAATAAAAAGGAGGCCGAGACCTTGCCGCCACACCGGGCATATGACTGCCCAATCGACCTGGTTCCGGAATCGTCTCCTCCTCGTGGTAGAGTGTATCCTCTCTCCTTGCCAGAGACTCAGTCCATGTCGGCTTACATCAAGGAGAATCTGGAGAGGGGTTTTATTCGTAAATCTTCATCCCCGGCCGGAGCAGGGTTCTTCTTTGTTAAAAAGAAAGATGGATCATTACGACCTTGTATCGACTACCAAGGCCTAAACCATATCACGGTGAAGAACAGGTATCCTCTGCCTTTAATTTCGGAACTGTTTGATCGCATACGGGGGGCAATTTCTTTTTTCTAAACTGGACCTGCGGGGGGCCTATAATCTGATCCGGATTCGTCGAGGTGACGAGTGGAAGACAGCCTTTAATACTCGTGATGGGCATTACGAATACTTAGTCATGCCCTTCGGCCTGTGTAACGCTCCCGCAGTATTCCAAGAATTTGTCAATGACATTTTTCGTGATCTCCTGTATGTTTGTGTTGTGGTGTATCTCGATGACATTCTGATTTTTTCCCCAGACCCAGTAACTCATCGAAGTCATGTCCGCCAGGTGTTGCTCCGTCTAAGAGAGAATCGACTTTACGCCAAATTGGAGAAGTGTGTGTTCGAGAAGAAGCCTCTATCCTTCCTGGGCTATATTATCTCAGATCAGGGTCTCAAGATGGATCCCCAGAAGGTAAAGGCCGTCCTGGAGTGGCCACGCCCCCAAGGCTTAAGGGCCATCCAACGCTTTCTAGGATTCGCCAACTTCTACCGACTCTTCATCCCCAACTTCTCATCTTTGACAGCACCTATCTCCACCCTCACTAAGAAAGGTATGAATGCCAAGTTGTGGACCCCAGAGGCTGAAGCCGCATTTGAATCCTTAAAGAAAGCCTTCACATCTGCCTCCATTCTGCACCATCCGGACGTGTCCTTACAGTTTTCGTTAGAGGTGGACGCCTCCTCGGTGGGTGCTGGTGCACTGTTGTTCCAGAAAAGACCGAAAGGCAAGGCCGTGGTATGTGGTTACTATTCCAAGCTGTTTTCTCCCGCAGAGCGTAACTACTCGATTGGGGACCGGGAGTTACTGGCCATAAAACTGGCTCTGCAGGAGTGGAGACACCTACTGGAAGGCGCGGTTCACCCTATCCTGATCTTCACGGATCACAAGAATTTGACCTACATACAGACGGCCCAGCGGTTGAATCCTCGTCAAGCCAGGTGGTCGTTGTTCTTTGCTCGGTTCCGGTTCGAACTCCACTACCGTCCCGCCGACAAGAATGTGAGGGCCGATGCCTTGTCTAGATCTTTCGAAACCGAGGACGCCATGGAATCTCCACAGAATATCATTGACCCATGCTGTATCTTCTCTGTGAATTCCCTGCAAGTCAGAGAAATTCCTCCGGGTAGGACTTTTGTGCGTCTGGCTGACCGAGGAAGAATTCTTCGCTGGGGTCACAACTCTAAGCTGGCAGGTCACGCGGGTGCTCGTAGGACCCAAGATTTAATCACCCGTCAGTTCTGGTGGCCCACGCTGCCCAAAGATGTAATGGACTTTGTCTCCTCGTGCACAGTCTGTGCAGCAAATAAAGTTGCTCACTCCAGACCTACGGGCTTGCTCCAACCACTGCCTGTGCCCGTTGCCCCGTGGTAACATGTCGCTATTGTCTTCGTCACGGATCTTCCTCCTTCTGCGAGTTGCAGTGTGATCTGGGTGGTGGTGGATCGATTTTCCAAGATGGCTCACTTCATCCCGTTGACCGCTCTGCCGTCTACTACGCGATTGGCTGACCTCTTCATACAGCACATCTTCCGTCTGCACGGATTGCCCCTGCATATTGTCTCGGACAGAGGTATCCAGTTTACCTCGAAGTTTTGGAGAGCACTCTGCGGGCTCCTTGGTGTGAAATTGGACTTCTCTTCGGCCTATCTTCCCCAGTCCAACGGGCAAGTCGAGAGAGTTAACCAGATTATGGAGAACTACCTACGTCACTTTGTGTCCAAGCGCCATGATGATTGGGTGCAGTTGCTCCCGTGGGCAGAGTTCTCCTATAACAACCACACCAGTGAGTCGACCACATCCAGTCCATTTTTCATCATCTACGGCCAACATCCTCGTATACCTCTTCCTGTTTCTACAATGTCCCAGGTGCCTGCAGCCGACTCCACCTTCAGGGACTTTCTACAGATATGGCAACAGACCCGATCTTCTATCCTCTTGGCGGTGGACCGCATGAAGAGAAAGGCAGACACAAGAAGACGGGCGCCTCCGCAGTTACTTCCAGGGACTAAAGTCTGGCTGTCCTCTAGGAATATCCGGCTGAAGGTGCCGTCATGCAAATTTGCCCCGAGGTTCCTTGGTCCCTTTGAAGTCCTGCTACAAATTAAACCGGTATCCTACAAGCTGCGGCTCCCCCCCACTCTCAGGATTCCTAACTCCTTTCACGTCTCCCTGCTAAAACCGGTGGTCCTGAACCGCTACTCCAGGACTCCTAGTCCCACAGTGGTTCCTGCCGGCCCATCTGGGACTTTCGAGGTAAAGGAGATTCTGGCTACCAAGAAGGTGGGAGGAAGGACATTTTATTTGGTGGACTGGAGGGGGTTTGGCCCAGAAGAGAGGTCTTGGGAGCCAGAGGAGAACATCGATGCCCCTGTTCTTGTGAGGAAGTTTCTCTCTTGCTCTGGTCCCAAGAGGAGGGGGCGTAAGAGGGGGGATACTGTAACGTCTATGGCCACGGCCCGTCGATCAGTCGTTAACCCCGACGGCCGTGGCCATGGACAGCTTACCTGCCTGCAGCGTCGTCCCCCAGTCAGGCGCCGGCACTCTCTTCCGGATTCCGAGTGTCTCCGGCGGGTGCGCGCGCCCGCGCGTGCACGGCCTTAAAGGGCCAGTGCGCACGTTTTTGTAAAAACTGTAATCTGGCCCAGGATGCCCTGGGCTATAAAATGGGCTCTGCCCTCTTGCCCTTTGCCAGAGCGTTGTTAGTTTTCCCGTTGTTCGTCTTGCTTATGGTCTCCCAGTGTCTTCCAGCCTCCCAGTGTACCTTGCTCCTGTATTCCGTATCCCGTATCCTGTTTCCGTGCTATCTAGTGCTATTGCCGTGCTGTGCTACCTGCCGTGCTGTGCTACAGTCTACGCTACCCTGCTACGCCTCACCGAACGACTTCCCACCTCCTGGTTCTGGACGTGTCCGCCTCGCCACTGCCTACGATTGCCTCAGGTACTCTCGCTGAACCATTGAACTGTGTACCTTCCGGTTTGGCCAGCTGCCATCCCCGCTACGCGGTACGGCCCAGTGGGTCCACACCCCGCATCGTGACATCCACACCCCGCAGCGTGACAGTACGCTCTGGCAATGGACCCCGCTGGCCAATTCAAGGGCTTGTCACCCTCCCAAGCCATGCAGGCGGATCTGCTGGATCCCCGAGCTAGGCAGGACCAGCTCCTCGTGGCCGTGGACTCTATGGCGCAGCAGCTAGGGACGCTAGTTGCCTCCATTCCTGCTTCTGTGCAAGTTCCTCAAGTCGACCCTCCTGTTGCTCCTCCTGGCAGTTCCTGTACGGACCCTCGGTTCTCACTGCCATTGCCCTCTCGGTTCGATGGAGACGCCAGTGCTTGTCGGGGGTTCCTGAACCAATGCCACATTCATTTTACCCTGCACTCTCGGGCATTTCCGTCAGATGGAGTCAAGATCGCATTTATCATCTCCCTCCTGACCGGCAAGGCCCTGGCATGGGCTAACCCTATCTGGGAACGTCAGGGACCCGAGACTTCCAGGAGTTCGCACTAATTTTCCGAACCGTTTTTGAGGAACCAGGACGAGTCTCATCAGCCGCCACCGCCATCTTCAACCTTCGCCAAGAGGACAACTCCGTGGGCGAGTACACTATTCAGTCCCGGACTCTGGCAGGAGAGCTATCCTGGAACAATGAGGCATTTGTGGCATCCTATTGGCATGGTCTGTCGCCCGAGATCAAGGACGAACTGGCTGCTCGAGACCTGCCCCCCGCGTTGGACGACTTGATTCTGCTTGCCACTCGGGTTGACATAAGGCTGAGGGAGAGATCCCATGAAGTTCGTCAGGAGCGCCGGCGTCATAGACTGGCGCCCAACTTTCAGCAACCCCTCTTGCCTGCTTCCATCACTTTGCCTGAGGTTCCGATGCAAGTTGACCGACTAAAATTATCGGTCCAGGAGAAACAGCGCAGGCGCACCTCTGGCCTGTGCTTATATTGCGGCCTTGCTGGCCACGTCATGCGTCTGTGTCCTCACAAGCCAAAAAAACCCAGCGCCTAGGCTTGGTTGGAGAGACAACCCTGGGTGTCAACACATTAAAGCAAGAACTCTCCTCCAAACTATTTATTCCTGTAACCATTATTGCTGGCGAGAGGTCTCATCAGGTCTCCGCATATCTGGACTCCGGCTCTGCAGCCAACTTCATCTGCCAGGATCTTGTGGATCTCCTACAGTTGCCCACTATCCCGCTTGAAAGGCCGTTGATCGTTGCCTCGGTGGATGGACTGCCATTACCAGACCCAGTTGTGTCCATAACCAAGCCGTTGAAACTCCAAGTGGGAGCACTTCATGCTGAGATCATCTCTCTGTTCGTCCTATCCAAGGCCGTCAACCCCGTGCTGTTGGGGTTGCCTTGGCTTCGTCTGCACGCCCCCGTCCTGGATTGGAACTCTGGAGAGGTTCTCCAGTGGGGCCCGAAGTGTCTTGACCGCTGTCTGAGTCACATCCAGTCGCCACAGTCCGCTCCTCTTCAGTCGTTGGCAGGTTTGCCCCTCTGTTTCTCTATGTTCGGCGATGTCTTCAATAAAAAGGAGGCCGAGACCTTGCCGCCACACCGGGCATATGACTGCCCAATCGACCTGGTTCCGGAATCGTCTCCTCCTCGTGGTAGAGTGTATCCTCTCTCCTTGCCAGAGACTCAGTCCATGTCGGCTTACATCAAGGAGAATCTGGAGAGGGGTTTTATTCGTAAATCTTCATCCCCGGCCGGAGCAGGGTTCTTCTTTGTTAAAAAGAAAGATGGATCATTACGACCTTGTATCGACTACCGAGGCCTAAACCATATCACGGTGAAGAACAGGTATCCTCTGCCTTTAATTTCTGAACTGTTTGATCGCATACGGGGGGCAATTTCTTTTTTCTAAACTGGACCTGCGGGGGGCCTATAATCTGATCCGGATTCGTCGAGGTGACGAGTGGAAGACAGCCTTTAATACTCGTGATGGGCATTACGAATACTTAGTCATGCCCTTCGGCCTGTGTAACGCTCCCGCAGTATTCCAAGAATTTGTCAATGACATTTTTCGTGATCTCCTGTATGTTTGTGTTGTGGTGTATCTCGATGACATTCTGATTTTTTCCCCAGACCCAGTAACTCATCGAAGTCATGTCCGCCAGGTGTTGCTCCGTCTAAGAGAGAATCGACTTTACGCCAAATTGGAGAAGTGTGTGTTCGAGAAGAAGCCTCTATCCTTCCTGGGCTATATTATCTCAGATCAGGGTCTCAAGATGGATCCCCAGAAGGTAAAGGCCGTCCTGGAGTGGCCACGCCCCCAAGGCTTAAGGGCCATCCAACGCTTTCTAGGATTCGCCAACTTCTACCGACTCTTCATCCCCAACTTCTCATCTTTGACAGCACCTATCTCCACCCTCACTAAGAAAGGTATGAATGCCAAGTTGTGGACCCCGGAGGCTGAAGCCGCATTTGAATCCTTAAAGAAAGCCTTCACATCTGCCTCCATTCTGCACCATCCGGACGTGTCCTTACAGTTTTCGTTAGAGGTGGACGCCTCCTCGGTGGGTGCTGGTGCACTGTTGTTCCAGAAAAGACCGAAAGGCAAGGCCGTGGTATGTGGTTACTATTCCAAGCTGTTTTCTCCCGCAGAGCGTAACTACTCGATTGGGGACCGGGAGTTACTGGCCATAAAACTGGCTCTGCAGGAGTGGAGACACCTACTGGAAGGCGCGGTTCACCCTATCCTGATCTTCACGGATCACAAGAATTTGACCTACATACAGACGGCCCAGCGGTTGAATCCTCGTCAAGCCAGGTGGTCGTTGTTCTTTGCTCGGTTCCGGTTCGAACTCCACTACCGTCCCGCCGACAAGAATGTGAGGGCCGATGCCTTGTCTAGATCTTTCGAAACCGAGGACGCCATGGAATCTCCACAGAATATCATTGACCCATGCTGTATCTTCTCTGTGAATTCCCTGCAAGTCAGAGAAATTCCTCCGGGTAGGACTTTTGTGCGTCTGGCTGACCGAGGAAGAATTCTTCGCTGGGGTCACAACTCTAAGCTGGCAGGTCACGCGGGTGCTCGTAAGACCCAAGATTTAATCACCCGTCAGTTCTGGTGGCCCACGCTGCCCAAAGATGTAATGGACTTTGTCTCCTCGTGCACAGTCTGTGCAGCAAATAAAGTTGCTCACTCCAGACCTACGGGCTTGCTCCAACCACTGCCTGTGCCCGTTGCCCCGTGGCAACATGTCGCTATTGTCTTCGTCACGGATCTTCCTCCTTCTGCGAGTTGCAGTGTGATCTGGGTGGTGGTGGATCGATTTTCCAAGATGGCTCACTTCATCCCGTTGACCGCTCTGCCGTCTACTACGCGATTGGCTGACCTCTTCATACAGCACATCTTCCGTCTGCACGGATTGCCCCTGCATATTGTCTCGGACAGAGGTATCCAGTTTACCTCGAAGTTTTGGAGAGCACTCTGCGGGCTCCTTGGTGTGAAATTGGACTTCTCTTCGGCCTATCTTCCCCAGTCCAACGGGCAAGTCGAGAGAGTTAACCAGATTATGGAGAACTACCTACGTCACTTTGTGTCCAGGCGCCATGATGATTGGGTGCAGTTGCTCCCGTGGGCAGAGTTCTCCTATAACAACCACACCAGTGAGTCGACCACATCCAGTCCATTTTTCATCATCTACGGCCAACATCCTCGTATACCTCTTCCTGTTTCTACAATGTCCCAGGTGCCTGCAGCCGACTCCACCTTCAGGGACTTTCTACAGATATGGCAACAGACCCGATCTTCTATCCTCTTGGCGGTGGACCGCATGAAGAGAAAGGCAGACACAAGAAGACGGGCGCCTCCGCAGTTACTTCCAGGGACTAAAGTCTGGCTGTCCTCTAGGAATATCCGGCTGAAGGTGCCGTCATGCAAATTTGCCCCGAGGTTCCTTGGTCCCTTTGAAGTCCTGCTACAAATTAAACCGGTATCCTACAAGCTGCAGCTCCCCCCCACTCTCAGGATTCCTAACTCCTTTCACGTCTCCCTGCTAAAACCGGTGGTCCTGAACCGCTACTCCAGGACTCCTAGTCCCACAGTGGTTCCTGCCGGCCCATCTGGGACTTTCGAGGTAAAGGAGATTCTGGCTACCAAGAAGGTGGGAGGAAGGACATTTTATTTGGTGGACTGGATGGGGTTTGGCCCAGAAGAGAGGTCTTGGGAGCCAGAGGAGAACATCGATGCCCCTGTTCTTGTGAGGAAGTTTCTCTCTTGCTCTGGTCCCAAGAGGAGGGGGCGTAAGAGGGGGGATACTGTAACGTCTATGGCCACGGCCCGTCGATCAGTCGTTAACCCCGACGGCCGTGGCCATGGACAGCTTACCTGCCTGCAGCGTCGTCCCCCAGTCAGGCGCCGGCACTCTCTTCCGGATTCCGAGTGTCTCCGGCGGGTGCGCGCGCCCGCGCGTGCACGGCCTTAAAGGGCCATTGCGCGCGTTTTTGTAAAAACTGTAATCTGGCCCAGGATGCCCTGGGCTATAAAATGGGCTCTGCCCTCTTGCCCTTTGCCAGAGCGTTGTTAGTTTTCCCGTTGTTCGTCTTGCTTATGGTCTCCCAGTGTCTTCCAGCCTCCCAGTGTACCTTGCTCCTGTATTCCGTATCCCGTATCCTGTTTCCGTGCTACCTAGTGCTATTGCCGTGCTGTGCTACCTGCCGTGCTGTGCTACAGTCTACGCTACCCTGCTACGCCTCACCGAACGACTTCCCACCGCCTGGTTCTGGACGTGTCCGCCTCGCCACTGCCTACGATTGCCTCAGGTACTCTCGCTGAACCATTGAACTGTGTACCTTCCGGTTTGGCCAGCTGCCATCCCCGCTACGCGGTACGACCCAGTGGGTCCACACCCCGCATCGTGACATCCACACCCCGCAGCGTGACGAGAGACTAGTGATGAGGCCGGTCAGAGTTTGTGTTTAGTCAGTATCTACGTTAGTCGGCAGAGTCAAAGGTGGAGTGAAACGCGTGGGGCGATGGGGGTGATGGACGGCACATTGAGTGGCGTCATCCTCATGTTCCATTGGTGTCGGTGCTGCAGTTTTCTTCCAGCGACATAACAGATATGATCCCCGTATGGTAAGTTCTTTCTTACGTTTTTTCCTATATGACATTTTATGGCCTGTCACATATAGACACATAAAGGTGAGGTACCCACCAGGGCCACGGGCGTAACTAGGAAAGACTGGGCCCCATAGCAAACTTTTGACTAGGGCCCCCCCTCCCCTGGGTGTCACACAACCCCCCCCTTGTAGATAGTGCCTTTTTTACAAACCCCCCTTTTGATAACGCCATACAGCCCCCCTGTAGATAACGCCATACAGCCCCCTTTGTAAATATCTACAGAGGGGGCTGTATGGCACTATCTACAGAGGGGGCTGTATGACGTTATCTACGGTGGGACTGTATGGCGTTATCTACGGGGGGACTGTATGGCGTTCCCTACAGGGGGGGTGTATGGTGTTCCCTACAGGGGGGGACTGTATGGCATTCCTTACAGGGGGGGACTGTATGGCGTTCCCTACAGGGGGGGCTGTATGGCACTATCTAAAGGGGAATGCTGTATGGCGCTATCTACAGGGGGGCTGTATGGCGCTATCTACAGAGGGGCTGTATGGTGCTATCTACAGGGGGGCTGTATGGCGTTATCTACAGGGGGACTGTATGGCGCTATCTACAGGGGGGACTGTATAACGTTCCCTACAGAGGGGGCTGTCTGGCGTTATCTACAGGGGGGACTGTATGGTGTTACCTACAGGGAGTCTGTATGGCTTTCCCTACAGGGGGGGTCTGTAGGGAACGCCATACAGCCCCCCCCTGTAGGGAACGCCATACAGCCCCCCTGTAGGGAACGCCATACAGCGTCCCCCCTGTAGGGAACGCCATACAGCGTCCCCCCTGTAGGGAACGCCATACAGCGTCGTCTCTCCTGTAGGGAACGCCATACAGGGTTGTCCCCCCTGTAGGGAACGCCATATAGCATCCCCCCGTAGGGAACGCCAAACAGCCCCCCTGTAGGGAACGCTATACAGCCCCCCCTGTAGGGAACGCCTTACAGCATCCCCCCCCTGTAGGGAACGCCATACAGCGTCTCCCCCACTGTAGGGAACGCCATACAGCGTCCCCCCTCCCAAAAAAATGCGACCTACAGTGTGTCCTAATAAAAGACATGTATCCCCTATCCACAGGCTAGGGGATACATGTGTGATCGCTGGCAGCGATACGGAGAACGGGGGACTGGAAGTCCCCTGAAGTTCTCCATCACAAACCTCTGACTTCCGGCGTCTGCGCAGCTCACTAAAAATGAAACGAGCGCTGGTCACGCATGCGCACAAGCCGGACCGACGCTCCATTCATTTCTCCGGAGTTGCCGACACAGACCCCAGAAGTCCGAGGTTTGTGATGTAGAACTTCAGGGGACTTTCAGTCCCCCGTTCTCCGTATCGCTGCCAGCGATCACACATGTATCCCCTATCCTGTGGATATCCTGTGGAGAGGGGATACATGACTTTTGTTTAATGGCAGAGCGGGGAGATACCTCCCTGCTCTGCCGTAGTGTTTAGTGGCGTCGCGCTGTAGCAGCCATAGCGGCTGCTAGTGGAGCCTCCGGCCATGGTGGGGGCCCGTGCCGGCGGGCGACATGGGCCCCCTCATGCCACGGGCCCCGTAGCAGCAACTACTGCTGCTACGGCGGTAGTTACGCCACTGACCAGGGCCGTATTTACCATTAGATACCTGCGGGCACCAGATCACTGTAGTACTACCGATAATGAATCCTCTTCCTGTGTGTTTTCCGATTTTATGTAACTAAAGCTTAATCGCTGTATAAATGAAAAGTTCTACAACTTCCTAATCTACTTTATGTTTCTTAGCTGAGAGCAGGACTAGCGATGTACAGGTTCACTGCATCTGAATGTAAGCAAGAGTGTCCTCATTCACTGACAGCAAACAGATCTTGAAAATGGTGAGTAATTGAAACATAAATGATTTAGGGGTCTGGTCTGGGGTCTGTATTTATTTAGGGGTCTGGTTTGGGGTCTGCATTGATTTAGGGGTTTTCTCTAGGGTCTATTTATTTAGGGGTCTGGTTTGGGGTCTGTAATTATTTTGGTGTCTGGTCTGTGGTCTGCATTGATTTAGGGGTCTAGTCTTGGGTCTGTATTTATTTAGGAGTCTGGTTTGGGGTCTGTATTTATTTAGGGGTCCGATCTGGGGTCTGCATTTATTTAGGAGTCTGCTCTGTGGTCTGTATTTATTTAGGGGTCTGGTTTGGGGTCTATTAATTTAGGGGTCTAGTCTGTGGTCTGTATTTATTTAGGGGTCTGGTCTGTGGTCTGTATTTATTTAGGAGTCTGGTCTGGGGTCTGTATTCATTTAGGGGTCTAGTCTTGGGTCTGCATTAATTTATGAGTCTGCTCTGGGGTCTGTATTTATTTAGGGGTCTGGTTTGGGGTCTGTATTCATTTAGGGGTCTAGTCTGGGGTCTGTATTTATTTAGTGGTCCAGTCTGGGGTCTTTATTTATTTAGGTGTCCGGTCTGGGGTCTGGATTTATTTAGGGGTCCGGTCTTGGGTCTGGATTTATTTAGGGGTCTGGTCTGTGGTCTATATTTATTTAGGGGTCTGTGGTCTGCATTGATTTAGGGGTCTGGTCTGGGGGTCTGTATTTATTTAGGGGTCTGGTCTGGGGTTTGTATTTATTTAGGGGTCTGGTCTGGGGTCTGTATGATTTAGGGGTCTGGTCTGTAGTCTGAATTCATTTAGGGGTCTGGTCTGGGGTCTGTAATTATTTAGTGGTCTGGTCTGTGGTCTGCATTGATTTAGGGGTCTGGTCTGGGGGTCTGTATTTATTTAGGGGTCTGGTCTGGGGTCTGTATTTATTTAGGGGTCCAGTCTTGGGTCTGCATTTATTTAGGGGTCTAGTCTGTGGTCTGTATTTTATTACGGGTCCGGTTTGGAGTCTGAATTCATTTAGGGGTCTGGTCTGGGGTCTGTAATTATTTAGTGGTTTGGTCTGTGGTCTGCATTGTTTTAGGGGTCTGTAATTATTTAGGGGTCTGGTCTGTGGTCTGTATTTATTTAGGGGTCTGGTCTGGGGTCTGTATTTATTTAGGGTTCTGGTCTGGGGTCTGTATTCATTTAGGGGTCTAGGCTAGGGTCTGTATTTATTTAGGGGTCTAGTCTGGGGTCTCTATTTATTTAGGGGTCTGGTCTGGGTCTGTATTTATTTAGGGGACTGGTCTGTGGTCTCCATTGATTTGGGGGTCTAGTCTGGGGTCTGTTATTTATTTAGAGGTCTGGTCTGGGGTCTACATTGATTTAGGGGTCTAGTCTGGGGTCTGTATTTATTTAGGGGTCCGGTCTGGGGTCTGTATTTATTTAGGGGTCCAGTCTGGGGTCTGTTTTTATTTAGGGGTCTGGTCTGGAGGTCTGTATTTATTTAGGGGTCTGGTCTGTGGTCTGTATTTATTTAGGGAACTGGTCTGGGGTCTGTATTTATTTAGGGGTATAGTCTTGGGTCTATATTTATTTAGGGGTCCAGTCTGGGGGTCTGGTCTGTGGTCTGCATTTATTTAGGGGTTTGGTCTGGGGTCTGTATTTATTTAGGAGACTGGTATGTGGTCTCCATTGATTTAGGGGTCTGGTATGGGGTCTGCATTTATTTAGGGGCCTGGTCTTGTGTCTGCATTTATTTAGGAGTCTGCTCTGTGGTCTGTATTTATTTAGGGGTCTGGTTTGGGGTCTATTCATTTAGGGGTCTAGTCTTGGGTCTGCATTAATGTATGAGTCTGCTCTGGGGTCTGTATTTATTTAGGGGTCTGGTTTGGGGTCTGTATTCATTTAGGGGTCTAGTCTGGGGTCTGTATTTATTTAGGGGTCCAGTCTGGGGTTTTTATTTATTTAGGTGTCCGGTCTGGGGTCTGGTTTTATTTAGGGGTCCGGTCTTGGGTCTGGATTTATTTAGGGGTCTGGTCTGTGGTCTATATTTATTTAGGGGTCTGTGGTCTGCATTGATTTAGGGGTCTGGTCTGGGGGTCTGTATTTATTTAGGGGTCTGGTCTGCGGTCTGTATTTATTTAGGGGTCTGGTCTGGGGTCTGTATGATTTAGTGGTCTGGTCTGTAGTCTGAATTCATTTAGGGGTCTGGTCTGGGGTCTGTAATTATTTAGTGGTCTGGTCTGTGGTCTGCATTGATTTAGGGGTCTGGTCTGGGGGTCTGTATTTATTTAGGGGTCTGGTCTGGGGTCTGTATTTATTTAGGGGTCCAGTCTTGGGTCTGCATTTATTTAGGGGTCTAGTCTGTGGTCTGTATTTTATTAGGGGTCCGGTTTGGAGTCTGAATTCATTTAGTGGTCTGGTCTGGGGTCTGTAATTATTTAGTGGTTTGGTCTGTGGTCTGCATTGTTTTAGGGGTCTGTAATTATTTAGGGGTCTGGTCTGTGGTCTGTATTTATTTAGGGGTCTGGTCTGGGGTCTGTATTTATTTAGGGGTCTGGTCTGGGGTCTGTATTCATTTAGGGGTCTAGTCTAGGGTCTGTATTTATTTAGGGGTCTAGTCTGGGGTCTCTATTTATTTAGGGGTCTGGTCTGGGTCTGTATTTATTTAGGGGACTGGTCTGTGGTCTCCATTGATTTGGGGGTCTAGTCTGGGGTCTGTTATTTATTTAGAGGTCTGGTCTGGGGTCTACATTGATTTAGGGGTCTAGTCTGGGGTCTGTATTTATTTAGGGGTCCGGTCTGGGGTCTGTATTTATTTAGGGGACTGGTCTGTGGTCTCCATTGATTTGGGGGTCTAGTCTGGGGTCTGTTATTTATTTAGAGGTCTGGTCTGGGGTCTACATTGATTTAGGGGTCTAGTCTGGGGTCTGTATTTATGTAGGGGTCCGGTCTGGGGTCTGTATTTATTTAGGGGTCCAGTCTGGGGTCTGTTTTTATTTAGGGGTCTGGTCTGGAGGTCTGTATTTATTTAGGGGTCTGGTCTGTGGTCTGTATTTATTTAGGGAACTGGTCTGGGGTCTGTATTTATTTAGGGGTATAGTCTTGGGTCTATATTTATTTAGGGGTCCTGTCTGGGGGTCTGGTCTGTGGTCTTTATTTATTAAGGGGTCTGGTCTAGGGTCTGTATTTTTTATCGGTGTTGTCTGGGGTCTGTATTTAATTAGGGGTCTGGTCTGGGGTCTTAATTAATTTAGGGGTCTAGTCTTGGGTCTGTATTTATTTAGGGGTCTGGTCTGGGGTCTGTAATTATTTTGGGGTCTGGTCTGTGGTCTGCATCGATTTAGTGGTCTAGTCTGGGGTCTGTATTTATTTAGGGGTCTAGTCTGGGGTCTGTATTTATTTAGGGGTCTGGTCTGGGGTCTGTATTTATTTAGGGGTCCGGTCTGGGGTCTGTATTTATTAAGGGGTCTTGTCTGGGGTCTGTATTTATTTAGTTCTCTATTCCTGGGTCTGTATTTATTTAGGGGTCTGGTCTGGGGTCTGTATTTATTTAGGGTTCTGGTCTTGGGTCTGTAATTATTTATGGGTCTAGTCTTGGGTCTGTATTTATTTAGGCGTCCGGTACATGGTCTGCATTAATTTGGGGGTCTAGTCTGGGGTCTGTATTTATTAAGGGGTCTAGTCTGGGGTCTGTATTTTTTTAGGGGTCCAGTCAGGGGTCTGCATTTATTTAGGGGTCTAGTCTGGGGTCTGTATTTATTTAGGGGTCCAGTCTGGGGTCTGTATTTATTTAGGGGTCTGGTCTGGGGTCTGTAATTATTTGGGGGACTGGTCTGTGGTCTGCATTGATTTAGGGGTCTGGTCTGGGGTCTGTATTTATTTAGGGGTCTGGTCTGGGGTCTGTATTCATTTAGCGGTCTGGTCTGGGGTCTGTATTCATTTAGGGGTCTAGTCTTGTGTCTGTATTTATTTAGGAGTCTGGTCTGGGGTCTGCATTTATTTAGGAGTCTGGTCTGGAGTCTGCATTTATTTAGGATTCTAGTCTGGGGTCTGCATTTATTTAGGGGTCTAGTCTGGGGTATGTATTTTTTTAGGGGTCTGTTCTGGGGGTCTGTATTCATTTAGGGGTCTGGTCTGGGGGTCTGCATTTATTTAGCGGTCTGGTCTGGGGTCTGTATTTATTTCGGGGTCTAGTCTGGGGTCTGCATTTATTTAAGGGTCTAGTCTGGGGTCTGTATTTATTTAGGGGTCCGGACTGGGGTCTGAATTTATTTAGGCGTCTGGTCTGGGGTCTGTAATTATTTGGGGGTCTGGTCTGTGGTCTGCATTGATTTAGGGGTCTTGTCTGGGGTCTGTATTTATTTAGGGGTCTGATCTGGGGTCTGTATTCATTTAGCGGTCTGGTCTGAGGTTTGTATTCATTTAGGGGTCTAGTCTGGGGTCTGTTTTTATTTAGGGGTTTGGTCTGGGGTCTGAATTTATTTAGGGGTCTGGTCTGGGGTCATTAAATATTTAGGGGTCTGGTCTGTGGCTGCATTGATTTAGGGGTCCGGTCTGGGGTCTGTATTTATTTAGTGCTCTAGTCTTGGGTCTGTATTTATTTAGGTGTCCGGTACGTGGTCTGCATTAATTTGGGGGTCTGGTCTGGGGTCTGTATTTATTAAGGGGTCTAGTCTTGGGTCTGTATTTTTTTAGGGGTCTGGTCAGGGGTCTGCATTTATTTAGGGGTCTAGTCTGGGGTCTGTATTTATTTAGGGGTCCAGTCTGGGGTCTGTATTTATTTAGGGGTCCGGTCAGGGGTCTGAATTTATTTAGGCGTCTGGTCTGGGGTCTGTAATTATTTGGGGGTCTGTGGTCTGCATTGATTTAGGGGTCTGGTATGGGGTCTGTATTTATTTAGGGGTCTGGTCTGGGGTCTGTATTCATTTAGCGGTCTGGTCTGGGGTCTGTATTCATTTAGGGGTCTAGTCTGATGTCTGTATTTATTTAGGAGTCTGGTCTGGGGTCTGCATTTATTTAGGAGTCTGGTCTGGGGTCTGCATTTATTTAGGATTCTAGTCTGGGGTCTGCATTTATTTAGGGGTCTAGTCTGGGGTCTGTATTTTTTTAGGGGTCTGGTCTGGGGTTTGTATTCATTTAGGGGTCTAGTCTGGGGTCTGTTTTTATTTAGGGGTTTGGTCTGGGGTCTGAATTTATTTAGGGGTCTGGTATGGGGTCATTAAATATTTAGGGGTCTGGTCTGTGGTCTGCATTGATTTAGGGGTTTCGGTCTGGGGTCTGCATTAATTTGGGGGTCTGGTCTGGGGTCTGTATTTATTAAGGGGTTTAGTCTTGGGTCTGTATTTATTTAGGGGTCTGGTCTAGGGTCTGCATTTATTTAGGGGTCTTGTCTGTGGTCTGTATTTATTTAGGGATCTAGTCTGGGGTCTGTATTCATTTAGGAGTCTGGTCTGGGGTCTGCATTAATTTGGGGGTCTAGTCTGGGGTCTGTATTTATTTAGGGTACTGGTCTTGGGTCTGTATTTATTTAGTTGTCTGGTTTGTGGTCTGTATTTATTTAGGGGTCTGGTCTGTGGTCTGTATTTATTTAGGGGTCCGGTCGGGGGTCTGCATTGATTTAGGCATCTGGTCTGGGGTCTGTATTTATTAAGGGGTCTAGTCTGGGGTCTGTTTTTATTTAGGGGTCTGGTCTAGGGTGTGCATTTATTTATAGGTCTGTTCTGGGGTCTGTATTCATTTAGGGGTCTGGTCTGTGGTCTGCATTGATTTAGGTGTCTGGTCTGTTGTCTGTATTTATTTAGGGGTCTGATCTGTGGTCTGTATTTATTTAGGGGTCTGGTCTGTGGTCTGTATTTATTTAGGGGTCTAGTCTTGCGTCTGTATTTTTTTAGGGGTCTGGTCAGGGGTCTGCATTTATTTAGGGGTCTAGTCTGGGGTCTGTATTTATTTAGGGGTCCAGTCTGGGGTCTGTATTTATTTAGGGGTCCGGTCAGGGGTCTGAATTTATTTAGGCGTCTGGTCTGGGGTCTGTATTCATTTAGCGGTCTGGTCTGGGGTCTGTATTCATTTAGGGTTCTAGTCTTGTGTCTGTATTTATTTAGGAGTCTGGTCTGGGGTCTGTATTTATTTAGGAGTCTGGTCTGGGGTCTGCATTTACTTAGGATTCTAGTCTGGGGTCTGCATTTATTTAGGGGTCTAGTCTGGGGTCTGTATTTTTTTAGGGGTCTGGTCTGGGGTCTGTATTCATTTAGCGGTCTGGTCTGGGGTCTGTTTTTATTTAGGGGTTTGGTCTGGGGTCTGAATTTATTTAGGGGTCTGGTATGGGGTCATTAAATATTAAGGGGTCTGGTCTGTGGTCTGCATTGATTTAGGGGTCCGGTCTGGGGTCTGCATTAATTTGGGGGTCTGGTCTGGGGTCTGTATTTATTAAGGGGTTTAGTCTTGGGTCTGTATTTATTTAGGGGTCTGGTCTAGGGTCTGCATTTATTTAGGGGTCTTGTCTGGGGTCTGTATTTATTTAGGGATCTAGTCTGGGGTCTGTATTCATTTAGGAGTCTGGTCTGGGGTCTGCATTAATTTGGGGGTCTAGTCTGTGGTCTGTATTTATTTAGGGTACTGGTCTTGGGTCTGTATTTATTTAGTTGTCTGGTTTGTGGTCTGTATTTATTTAGGGGTCTGGTCTGTGGTCTGTATTTATTTAGGGGTCCGGTCGGGGGTCTGCATTGATTTAGGAATCTGGTCTGGGGTCTGTATTCATTTAGGGGTCTGGTCTGTGGTCTGCATTGATTTAGGTGTCTGGTCTGTGGTCTGTATTTATTTAGGGGTCTGGTCTGTGGTCTGTATTTATTTAGGGGTCTGGTCTGTGGTCTGTATTTATTTAGGGGTCTGGTCTGAGGTCTGTATTTATTTAGGGGTCTGGTCTAAGGTCTGCATTTATTTAGGGGTCTGGTCTGAGTTCTGTATTCTTTTAGTGCTCTTTTCCTGGGTCTTTATTTATTTAGGGGTCTGGTCTGGGGTCTGCATTTGTTTAGGGGTCTGGTCTGGGGTCTGTATTTATTTAGGGGTCTAGTCTGGGGTCTGTATTTATTTAGGGGTCTGGTCTGGGGTCTGTATTTATTTAGGGGTCTAGTCTGGGGTCTGCATTTATTTAGGGGTCTGGTCTGGGGTCTGTATTTATTTAGGGGTCCGGTCTGAGGTCTGCATTAATTTGGGGTCTGGTCTGGGGTCTGTATTTATTTAGGGGTCTGGTCTAGGGTCTGCATTTATTTTGGGGTCTAGTCTGGGGTCTGTATTTTTTTAGGGGTCTGGTCTGGGGGTCTGTATTCATTTAGGGGTCCGGTCTGGGGGTCTGCATTTATTTAGCGGTCTGGTCTGGGGTCTGTATTTATTTAGGGGTCTAGTCTGGGGTCTGCATTTAATTAAGGGTCTAGTCTTGGGTCTGTATTTAGGTGTCCGGTCTGGGGTCTGTATTTATTTAGGGGTCCGGTCAGGTGTCTGCATTAACTTAGGGGTCTGGTTTGGCGTCTGTATTTATTAAGGGGTCTAGTCTGGGGTCTGTATTTATTTAGGGGTCTGGTCTGGGGTCTGTATTTATGGGTCTGGTCTGGGGGTCTGTATTTATTTAGGGGTCTGGTTTGGGGTCTGTATTTATTTAGGGGACTGGTCTGTAGTCTCCATTGATTTAGGGGTCTGGTCTGGGGTCTGCATTTATTTAGGTGTCTGGTCTGGGGTCTGTATTTATTTAGGGGTCTGGTCTGGGGTCTGCATTGATTTAGGGGTCTGGTCTGGGGGTCTGCATTTCTTTAGGGGTCTGGTCTGGGGTCTGTATTTATTTAGGGGTCTAGTCTTGGGTGTGCATTTATTTAGGGGTCTAGTCTTGGGTCTGTATTTAGGTGTCCGGTCTGGGGTCTGTATTTATTTAGGGGTCCGGTCAGGGGTCTGCATTAACTTAGGGGTCTGGTCTGGCGTCTGTATTTATTTAGGGGTCTGTTCTGGGGTCTGTATTTATTTAGGGGTCTGGTCTTTGGTCTGCATTTATTTAGGGTTGTAGTCTGGGGTCTGTGTTTATTTAGGGGTCTGGTCTGGGGTCTGTATTTATTTAGGGGTCTGGAGTCTGTAATTATTTAGGGGTCTGGGGTCTGTAGTTATTTAGGGGTCTGGTCTGGGGTCTGTATTTATTTACGGGTCTAGTCTTGGGTCTGTATTTATTTAGGGGTCTGGTCTAAGGTCTGCATTTATTTAGGGGTCTGGTGAGGGGTCTGTATTTATTTAGGGGTCTGGTCTGGGTCTGCATTTATTTAGGGGTCTGGTTTGGGGTCTGTATTTATTTAGGGGGCTGGTCTGGGGTCTGAATTAATTTAGGGGTCGGGTCTGGGATCTGTATTTATTAAGGGGTCTAGTCTGGCGTCTGCATTTATTTAGGCGTCCGGTACGTGGTCTGCATTAATTTGGGGGTCTGGTCTGGGGTCTGTATTTATTAAGGGGTCTAGTCTGGGGTCTGTATTTTTTTAGGCGTCCGGTCAGGGGTCTGCATTTATTTAGGGGTCTAGTCTGGGGTCTGTATTTATTTAGGGGTCTGGTCTGGGGTCTGTATTTATTTAGGGGTCTAGTCTGGGGTCTGCATTTATTTAGGGGTCTGGTCTGGGGTCTGTATTTATTTAGGGGTCCGGTCTAAGGTCTGCATTAATTTGGGGTCTGGTCTGGGGTCTGTATTTATTTAGGGGTCTGGTCTAGGGTCTGCATTTATTTTGGGGTCTAGTCTGGGGTCTGTATTTTTTTAGGGGTCTGGTCTGGGGGTCTGTATTCATTTAGGGGTTCGGTCTGGGGGTCTGCATTTATTTAGCGGTCTGGTCTGGGGTCTGTATTTATTTAGGGGTCTAGTCTGGGGTCTGCATTTAATTAAGGGTCTAGTCTTGGGTCTGTATTTAGGTGTCCGGTCTGGGGTCTGTATTTATTTAGGGGTCCGGTCAGGTGTCTGCATTAACTTAGGGGTCTGGTTTGGCGTCTGTATTTATTAAGGGGTCTAGTCTGGGGTCTGTATTTATTTAGGGGTCTGGTCTGGGGTCTGTATTTATTTAGGGGTCTGGTCTGGGGGTCTGTATTTATTTAGGGGTCTGGTTTGGGGTCTGTATTTATTTAGGGGACTGGTCTGTAGTCTCCATTGATTTAGGGGTCTGGTCTGGGGTCTGCATTTATTTAGGTGTCTGGTCTGGGGTCTGTATTTATTTAGGGGTCTGGTCTGGGGTCTGCATTGATTTAGGGGTCTGGTCTGGGGGTCTGCATTTCTTTAGGGGTCTGGTCTGGGGTCTGTATTTATTTAGGGGTCTAGTCTTGGGTGTGCATTTATTTAGGGGTCTAGTCTTGGGTCTGTATTTAGGTGTCCGGTCTGGGGTCTGTATTTATTTAGGGGTCCGGTCAGGGGTCTGCATTAACTTAGGGGTCTGGTCTGGCGTCTGTATTTATTTAGGGGTCTGTTCTGGGGTCTGTATTTATTTAGGGGTCTGGTCTTTGGTCTGCATTTATTTAGGGCTGTAGTCTGGGGTCTGTGTTTATTTAGGGGTCTGGTCTGGGGTCTGTATTCATTTAGGGGTCTGGAGTCTGTAATTATTTAGGGGTCTGGGGTCTGTAGTTATTTAGGGGTCTGGTCTGGGGTCTGTATTTATTTACGGGTCTAGTCTTGGGTCTGTATTTATTTAGGGGTCTGGTCTAAGGTCTGCATTTATTTAGGGGTCTGGTGAGGGGTCTGTATTTATTTAGGGGTCTGGTCTGGGTCTGCATTTATTTAGGGGTCTGGTCTGGGGTCTGTATTTATTTAGGGGGCTGGTCTGGGGTCTGAATTAATTTAGGGGTCGGGTCTGGGATCTGTATTTATTAAGGGGTCTAGTCTGGCGTCTGCATTTATTTAGGCGTCCGGTACGTGGTCTGCATTAATTTGGGGGTCTGGTCTGGGGTCTGTATTTATTAAGGGGTCTAGTCTGGGGTCTGTATTTTTTTAGGCGTCCGGTCAGGGGTCTGCATTTATTTAGGGGTCTAGTCTGGGGTCTGTATTTATTTAGGGGTCCAGTCTGGGGTCTGTATTTATTTAGGGGTCCGGTCAGGGGTCTGAATTTATTTAGGCGTCTGGTCTGGGGTCTGTAATTATTTGGGGGTCTGGTCTGTGGTCTGCATTGATTTAGGGGTCTGGTCTGGGGTCTGTATTTATTTAGGGGTCTGGTCTGGGGTCTGTATTCATTTAGCGGTCTGGTCTGGGGTTTGTATTCATTTAGGGGTCTAGTCTGGGGGTCTGTTTTTATTTAGGGGTTTGGTCTGGGGTCTGAATTTATTTAGGGGTCTGGTATGGGGTCATTAAATATTTAGGGGTCTGGTCTGTGGTCTGCATTGATTTAGGGGTCCGGTCTGGGGTCTGCATTAATTTGGGGGTCTGGTCTGGGGTCTGTATTTATTAAGGGGTTTAGTCTTGGGTCTGTATTTATTTAGGGGTCTAGTCTAGGGTCTGCATTTATTTAGGGGTCTTGTCTGGGGTCTGTATTTATTTAGGGATCTAGTCTGGGGTCTGTATTCATTTAGGGGTCTGGTCTGGGGTCTGCATTAATTTGGGGGTCTAGTCTGGGGTCTGTATTTATTTAGGGTACTGGTCTTGGGTCTGTATTTATTTAGTTGTCTGGTTTGTGGTCTGTATTTATTTAGGGGTCTGGTCTGTGGTCTGTATTTATTTAGGGGTCCGGTCGGGGGTCTGCATTGATTTAGGCATCTGGTCTGGGGTCTGTATTTATTAAGGGGTCTAGTCTGGGGTCTGCATTTATTTATGGGTCTGTTCTGGGGTCTGTATTCATTTAGGGGACTGGTCTGTGGTCTGCATTGATTTAGGTGTCTGGTCTGTGGTCTGTATTTATTTAGGGGTCTGGTCTGTGGTCTGTATTTATTTAGGGGTCTGGTCTGTGGTCTGTATTTATTTAGGGGTCTGGTCTGAGGTCTGTATTTATTTAGGGGTCTGGTCTAAGGTCTGCATTTATTTAGGGGTCTGGTCTGAGTTCTGTATTCTTTTAGTGCTCTTTTCCTGGGTCTGTATTTATTTAGGGCTCTGGTCTGGGGTCTGCATTTATTTAGGGGTCTGGTCTGGGGTCTGTATTTATTTAGGGGTCTAGTCTGTGGTCTGTATTTATTTAGGGGTCTGGTCTGGGGTCTGTATTTATTTAGGGGTCTAGTCTGGGGTCTGCATTTATTTAGGGGTCTGGTCTGGGGTCTGTATTTATTTAGGGGTCCGGTCTGGGGTCTGCATTAATTTGGGGTCTGGTCTGGGGTCTGTATTTATTTAGGGGTCTGGTCTAGGGTCTGAATTTATTTTGGGGTCTGGTCTGTGGTCTGCATTGATTTAGGGGTCTGGTACATGGTCTGCATTAATTTAGGGGTCTGGTCTGGGGTCTGTATTCATTTAGGGGTCCAGTCTGGGGTCTGTATTTATTTAGGGTCCGGTCTGGGGTCTGAATTTATTTAGGCGTCTGTTTTGGGGTCTGTAATTATTTTGGGGTCTGGTCTGAGGTCTGCATTGATTTAGGGTTCTGGTCTGGGGTCTGTAATTATTTAGGGGTCTGGTCTGGGGTCTGTATTCATTTAGGGGTCTGGTCTGGGGTCTGTATTCATTTAGGAGTCTAGTCTGGGGTCTGCATTCATTTAGGAGTCTGGTCTTGGGTCTGTATTTATTTAGGAGTTTAGTCTGGGGTCTGCATTTATTTAGGGGTCTGGTCTAGGGTCTGCATTTATTTAGGGGTCTGGTCTGGGGTCTGCATTAAATTGGGGGTCTGGTCTGGGGTCTGTATTTATTAAGGGGTCTAGTCTGGGGTCTGTTTTTATTTAGGGGTCTGGTCTGAAGTCATTAAATATTTAGGGGTCTGTGGTCTGCATTGATTTAGGGGTCTGGTCTGGGGTCTGTATTTATTTAGGGGTCCGGTCTGGGGGTCTGCATTTATTTAGGGGTCTAGTATGGGGTCTGAATTTACTAAGGGGTCTGGTCCGGGGTCTGTAATTATTTAGGGGTGAGGTCTGTGGTCTGCATTGATTTAGGGGTCTGGTCTGGGGTCTATTTATTTAGGGGTCTAGTCTGGGGTCTGTATTTATTTAGGGGTCAGGTCTGTGGTCTGCATTGATTTAGGGGTCTGGTCTGGGGTCTATTTATTTAGGGGTCTGGTTTGGGGTCTGTATTCAATAAGGGGTCTAGTCTGGGGTCTATATTTATTTAGGGGTTCAGTCTGGGGTCTGTATTTATTTAGGGGTCCGGTCTGGGGTCTGTATTTATTTAGGGGTCTAGTCTGGGGTGTGCATTTATTTAGGGGTCTAGTCTTGGGTCTCTATTTAGGTGTCCGGTCTGGGGTCTGTATTTATTTAGGGGTCCGGTCAGGGGTCTGCATTAACTTAGGGGTCTGGTCTGGCGTCTGTATTTATTTAGGGGTCCGTTCTGGGGTCTGTATTTATTTAGGGGTCTAGTCTGGGGTCAGCATTTATTTAGGGGTCTGGTCTAGGGTCTGCATTTATTTAGGGGTCTGGTCTGGGGTCTGCATTAAATTGGGGGTCTGGTCTGGGGTCTGTATTTATTAAGGGGTCTAGTCTGGGGTCTGTTTTTATTTAGGGGTCTGGTCTGGGGTCTGAATTTATTTAGGGGTCTGGTCTGAAGTCATTAAATATTTAGGGGTCTGTGGTCTGCATTGATTTAGGGGTCTGGTCTGGGGTCTGTATTTATTTAGGGGTCCGGTCTGGGGGTCTGCATTTATTTAGGGGTCTAGTATGGGGTCTGAATTTACTTAGGGGTCTGGTCCGGGGTCTGTAATTATTTAGGGGTGAGGTCTGTGGTCTGCATTGATTTAGGGGTCTGGTCTGGGGTCTATTTATTTAGGGGTCTAGTCTGGGGTCTGTATTTATTTAGGGGTCAGGTCTGTGGTCTGCATTGATTTAGGGGTCTGGTCTGGGGTCTATTTATTTAGGGGTCTGGTTTGGGGTCTGTATTCAATAAGGGGTCTAGTCTGGGGTCTATATTTATTTAGGGGTTCAGTCTGGGGTCTGTATTTATTTAGGGGTCCGGTCTGGGGTCTGTATTTATTTAGGGGTCTAGTCTGGGGTGTGCATTTATTTAGGGGTCTAGTCTTGGGTCTGTATTTAGGTGTCCGGTCTGGGGTCTGTATTTATTTAGGGGTCCAGTCAGGGGTCTGCATTAACTTAGGGGTCTGGTCTGGCGTCTGTATTTATTTAGGGGTCCGTTCTGGGGTCTGTATTTATTTAGGGGTCTGGTCTGGGGTCTGCATTTATTTAGGGTTGTAGTCTGGGGTCTGTATTTATTTAGGGGTCTGGTCTGGGGTCTGTATTTATTTAGGGGTCTAGTCTGGGGTCTGCATTTATTTAGGGGTCTGGTCTGGGGTCTGTATTTATTTAGGGGTCCGGTCTGGGGTCTGCATTAATTTGGGGTCTGGTCTGGGGTCTGTATTTATTTAGGGGTCTGGTCTAGGGTCTGAATTTATTTTGGGGTCTGGTCTGTGGTCTGCATTGATTTAGGGGTCTGGTACATGGTCTGCATTAAATTAGGGGTCTGGTCTGGGGTCTGTATTCATTTAGGGGTCCAGTCTGGGGTCTGTATTTATTTAGGGTCCGGTCTGGGGTCTGAATTTATTTAGGCGTCTGTTTTGGGGTCTGTAATTATTTTGGGGTCTGGTCTGAGGTCTGCATTGATTTAGGGTTCTGGTCTGGGGTCTGTAATTATTTAGGGGTCTGGTCTGGGGTCTGTATTCATTTAGGGGTCTGGTCTGGGGTCTGTATTCATTTAGGGGTTCTGTCTGGGGTCTGTATTTATTTAGGAGTCTAGTCTGGGGTCTGCATTCATTTAGGAGTCTGGTCTTGGGTCTGTATTTATTTAGGAGTTTAGTCTGGGGTCTGCATTTATTTAGGGGTCTGGTCTAGGGTCTGCATTTATTTAGGGGTCTGGTCTGGGGTCTGCATTAAATTGGGGGTCTGGTCTGGGGTCTGTATTTATTAAGGGGTCTAGTCTGGGGTCTGTTTTTATTTAGGGGTCTGGTCTGGGGTCTGAATTTATTTAGGGGTCTGGTCTGAAGTCATTAAATATTTAGGGGTCTGTGGTCTGCATTGATTTAGGGGTCTGGTCTGGGTTCTGTATTTATTTAGGGGTCCGGTCTGGGGGTCTGCATTTATTTAGGGGTCTAGTATGGGGTCTGAATTTACTTAGGGGTCTGGTCCGGGGTCTGTAATTATTTAGGGGTGAGGTCTGTGGTCTGCATTGATTTAGGGGTCTGGTCTGGGGTCTATTTATTTAGGGGTCTAGTCTGGGGTCTGTATTTATTTAGGGGTCAGGTCTGTGGTCTGCATTGATTTAGGGGTCTGGTCTGGGGTCTATTTATTTAGGGGTCTGGTTTGGGGTCTGTATTCAATAAGGGGTCTAGTCTGGGGTCTATATTTATTTAGGGGTTCAGTCTGGGGTCTGTATTTATTTAGGGGTCCGGTCTGGGGTCTGTATTTATTTAGGGGTCTAGTCTGGGGTGTGCATTTATTTAGGGGTCTAGTCTTGGGTCTGTATTTAGGTGTCCGGTCTGGGGTCTGTATTTATTTAGGGGTCCGGTCAGGGGTCTGCATTAACTTAGGGGTCTGGTCTGGCGTCTGTATTTATTTAGGGGTCCGTTCTGGGGTCTGTATTTATTTAGGGGTCTGGTCTGGGGTCTGCATTTATTTAGGGTTGTAGTCTGGGGTCTGTATTTATTTAGGGGTCTGGTCTGGGGTCTGTATTTATTTAGGGGTCTAGTCTGGGGTCTGCATTTATTTAGGGGTCTGGTCTGGGGTCTGTATTTATTTAGGGGTCCGGTCTGGGGTCTGCATTAATTTGGGGTCTGGTCTGGGGTCTGTATTTATTTAGGGGTCTGGTCTAGGGTCTGAATTTATTTTGGGGTCTGGTCTGTGGTCTGCATTGATTTAGGGGTCTGGTACATGGTCTGCATTAAATTAGGGGTCTGGTCTGGGGTCTGTATTCATTTAGGGGTCCAGTCTGGGGTCTGTATTTATTTAGGGTCCGGTCTGGGGTCTGAATTTATTTAGGCGTCTGTTTTGGGGTCTGTAATTATTTTGGGGTCTGGTCTGAGGTCTGCATTGATTTAGGGTTCTGGTCTGGGGTCTGTATTTATTTAGGAGTCTAGTCTGGGGTCTGCATTCATTTAGGAGTCTGGTCTTGGGTCTGTATTTATTTAGGAGTTTAGTCTGGGGTCTGCATTTATTTAGGGGTCTGGTCTAGGGTCTGCATTTATTTAGGGGTCTGGTCTGGGGTCTGCATTAAATTGGGGGTCTGGTCTGGGGTCTGTATTTATTAAGGGGTCTAGTCTGGGGTCTGTTTTTATTTAGGGGTCTGGTCTGGGGTCTGAATTTATTTAGGGGTCTGGTCTGAAGTCATTAAATATTTAGGGGTCTGTGGTCTGCATTGATTTAGGGGTCTGGTCTGGGGTCTGTATTTATTTAGGGGTCCGGTCTGGGGGTCTGCATTTATTTAGGGGTCTAGTATGGGGTCTGAATTTACTTAGGGGTCTGGTCCGGGGTCTGTAATTATTTAGGGGTGAGGTCTGTGGTCTGCATTGATTTAGGGGTCTGGTCTGGGGTCTATTTATTTAGGGGTCTAGTCTGGGGTCTGTATTTATTTAGGGGTCAGGTCTGTGGTCTGCATTGATTTAGGGGTCTGGTCTGGGGTCTATTTATTTAGGGGTCTGGTTTGGGGTCTGTATTCAATAAGGGGTCTAGTCTGGGGTCTATATTTATTTAGGGGTTCAGTCTGGGGTCTGTATTTATTTAGGGGTCCGGTCTGGGGTCTGTATTTATTTAGGGGTCTAGTCTGGGGTGTGCATTTATTTAGGGGTCTAATCTTGGGTCTGTATTTAGGTGTCCGGTCTGGGGTCTGTATTTATTTAGGGGTCCGGTCAGGGGTCTGCATTAACTTAGGGGTCTGGTCTGGCGTCTGTATTTATTTAGGGGTCCGTTTTGGGGTCTGTATTTATTTAGGGGTCTGGTCTGGGGTCTGCATTTATTTAGGGTTGTAGTCTGGGGTCTGTATTTATTTAGGGGTCTGGTCTGGGGTCTGTATTTATTTAGGGGTCTAGTCTGGGGTCTGCATTTATTTAGGGGTCTGGTCTGGGGTCTGTATTTATTTAGGGGTCCGGTCTGGGGTCTGCATTAATTTGGGGTCTGGTCTGGGGTCTGTATTTATTTAGGGGTCTGGTCTAGGGTCTGAATTTATTTTGGGGTCTGGTCTGTGGTCTGCATTGATTTAGGGGTCTGGTACATGGTCTGCATTAAATTAGGGGTCTGGTCTGGGGTCTGTATTCATTTAGGGGTCCAGTCTGGGGTCTGTATTTATTTAGGGTCCGGTCTGGGGTCTGAATTTATTTAGGCGTCTGTTTTGGGGTCTGTAATTATTTTGGGGTCTGGTCTGAGGTCTGCATTGATTTAGGGTTCTGGTCTGGGGTCTGTAATTATTTAGGGGTCTGGTCTGGGGTCTGTATTCATTTAGGGGTCTGGTCTGGGGTCTGTATTCATTTAGGGGTTCTGTCTGGGGTCTGTATTTATTTAGGAGTCTAGTCTGGGGTCTGCATTCATTTAGGAGTCTGGTCTTGGGTCTGTATTTATTTAGGAGTTTAGTCTGGGGTCTGCATTTATTTAGGGGTCTGGTCTAGGGTCTGCATTTATTTAGGGGTCTGGTCTGGGGTCTGTATTAAATTGGGGGTCTGGTCTGGGGTCTGTATTTATTAAGGGGTCTAGTCTGGGGTCTGTTTTTATTTAGGGGTCTGGTCTGGGGTCTGAATTTATTTAGGGGTCTGGTCTGAAGTCATTAAATATTTAGGGGTCTGTGGTCTGCATTGATTTAGGGGTCTGGTCTGGGGTCTGTATTTATTTAGGGGTCCGGTCTGGGGGTCTGCATTTATTTAGGGGTCTAGTATGGGGTCTGAATTTACTTAGGGGTCTGGTCCGGGGTCTGTAATTATTTAGGGGTGAGGTCTGTGGTCTGCATTGATTTAGGGGTCTGGTCTGGGGTCTATTTATTTAGGGGTCTGGTCTGGGGTCTGTATTTATTTAGGGGTCTGGTCTGGGGGTCTGTATTTTATTTAGGGGTCTGGTTTGAGGTCTGTATTTATTTAGGGGTCTGGTTTGGGGTCTGTATTCAATAAGGGGTCTAGTCTGGGGTCTATATTTATTTAGGGGTTCAGTCTGGGGTCTGTATTTATTTAGGGGTCCGGTCTGGGGTCTGTATTTATTTAGGGGTCTAGTCTGGGGTGTGCATTTATTTAGGGGTCTAGTCTTGGGTCTGTATTTAGGTGTC
>NW_027464229.1:0-31110 GCF_050947455.1 Rhinoderma darwinii
CCCCTGTCACTGCATATATCTTCTCCTCCTCCCCTGTCACTGCATATATCTTCTCCTCCCCTGTCACTGCATATATCTTCTCCTCCCCTGTCACTGCATATATCTTCTCCTCCTCCCCTGTCACTGCCATATATCTTCTCCTCCTCCCCTGTCACTGCATATCTTCTCCTCCTCCCCCTGTCACTGCATATATCTTCTCTCTTCTCCTCCTGTCACTGCATATATCTCCTCCTCCTCTGTCACTGCATATATCTCCTCCTCCTCTGTCACTGCATATATCTCCTCCTCTCCTGTCACTGCATATATCTTCCTCCTCCTTCTGTCACTGCATATATCTCTCCTCCTCCCCTGTCACTGCATATATCTCCTCCTCCCCTGTCACTGCATATATCTCCTCCTCCCCTGTCACTGCATATATCTCTCCTCCTCTGTCACTGCATATATCTTCTCCTCTGTCACTGCATATATCATCTCCTCCTCTGTCACTGCATATATCTTCCTCCTCCCCCTGTCACTGCATATATCTTCTCCTCCTCCCCTGTCACTGCATATATCTTCTCCTCCCCTGTCACTGCATATATCTTCTCCTCCCCTGTCACTGCATATATCTTCTCCTCCTCCCCTGTCACTGCATATATCTTCTCCTCCTCCCCTGTCACTGCATATATCTTCTCCTCCTCCCCTGTCACTGCATATATCTTCTCCTCTTCCCCTGTCACTGCATATATCTTCTCCTCCTCCCCTGTCACTGCATATATCTTCTTCTCCTCCTGTCACTGCATATATCTCCTCCTCCTCTGTCACTGCATATATCTCCTCCTCCTCTGTCACTGCATATATCTCCTCCTCCCCTGTCACTGCATACATCTCCTCCTCCCCTGTCACTGCATATATCTCCTCCTCCTCTGTCACTGCATATATCTTCTTCTCCTCCTCCTCCTGTCACTGCATATATCTCCTACTCCTCCTCTGTCACTGCATATATCTCCTCCTCCTCCTCTGTCACTGCATACATCTCCTCCTCCCCTGTCACTGCATATATCTCCTCCTCCTCTGTCACTGCATATATCTTCTTCTCCTCCTCCTCCTCCTGTCACTGCATATATCTTCTCCTCCTCCTCTGTCACTGCATATATCTCCTCCTCCTCCTCTGTCACTGCATATATCTCCTCCTCCTCCTCTGTCACTGCATATATCTCCTCCTCCTCCTCTGTCACTGCATATATCTCCTACTCCTCCTCTGTCACTGCATATATCTCCTCCTCCTCCTGCTCTGTCACTGCATATATCTCCTCCTGCTCTGTCACTGCATATATCTCCTCCTCCCCTGTCACTGCATATATCTCCTCCTCCCCTGTCACTGCATATATCTCCTCCTCCCCTGTCACTGCATATATCTCCTCCTCCTCTGTCACTGCATATATCTCCTCCTCCTCTGTCGCTGCATATATCTCCTCCTCCTCCCCTGTCACTGCATATATCTCCTCCTCCTCCCCTGTCACTGCATATATCTCCTCCTCCTCCCCTGTCACTGCATATATCTTCTTCTTCTTCTCCTTCTCCTCCTGTCACTGCATATATCTTCTCCTCCTCCTCCTCTGTCACTGCATATATCTCCTCCTCCTCTGTCACTGCATATATCTCCTCCTCCTCTGTCACTGCATATATCTTCTTCTTCCTCCTCCTCCTCCTCTGTCACTGCATATATCTTCTTCTCCTCCTCCTCCTCCTCCTGTCACTGCATATATCTCCTCCTCCTGTCACTGCATATATCTCCTCCTCCTCTGTCACTGCATATATCTCCTCCTCCTCTGTCACTGCATATATCTCCTCCTCCTCCTCTGTCACTGCATATATCTCCTCCTCCTCCTCTGTCACTGCATATATCTCCTCCTCCTCCTCTGTCACTGCATATATCTCCTCCTCCTCCTCTGTCACTGCATATATCTCCTCCTCCTCCTCTGTCACTGCATATATCTCCTCCTCCTCCTCTGTCACTGCATATATCTCCTCCTCCTCCTCCTCCTCTGTCACTGCATATATCTCCTCCTCCTCCTCTGTCACTGCATATATCTCCTCCTCTATCACTGCATATATCTCCTCCTCCTCCGTCACTGCATATATCTCCTCCTCCTCTGTCACTGCATATATCTCCTCCTGCTCTGTCAATGCATATATCTCCTCCTCCCCTGTCACTGCATATATCTCCTCCTCCCCTGTCACTGCATATATCTCCTCCTCCCCTGTCACTGCATATATCTCCTCCTCCCCTGTCACTGCATATATCTCCTCCTCCCCTGTCACTGCATATATCTCCTCCTCCTCCGTCACTGCATATATCTCCATCTCCTCCTCCTCTATCACTGCATATATCTCCTCCTCCTCTGTCACTGCATATATCTCCTCCTCCTCCGTCACTGCATATATCTCCTTCTCCTCCTCCTCTGTCACTGCATATATCTCCTCCTCCTCCTCTGTCACTGCATATATCTCCTCCTCCTTCTCCTCTGTCACTGCATATATCTCCTCCTCCTCTGTCACTGCATATATCTCCTCCTCCTCTGTCACTGCATATATCTCCTCCTCCCCTGTCACTGCATATATCTCCTCCTCCTCTGTCACTGCATATATCTCCTCCTCCCCTGTCACTGCATATATCTCCTCCTCCTCTGTCACTGCATATATCTCCTCCTCCCCTGTCACTGCATATATCTCCTCCTCCTCTGTCGCTGCATATATCTTCTCCTCCCCTGTCACTGCATATATCTTCTTCTTCTCCTTCTCCTCCTGTCACTGCATATATCTTCTCCTCCTTCTCTGTCACTGCATATATCTCCTCCTCCTCTGTCAATGCATATATCTCCTCCTCCTCTGTCACTGCATATATCTCCTCCTCCTCCTCTGTCACTGCATATATCTCCTCCTCCTCCTCTGTCACTGCATATATCTCCTCCTCCTCCTCTGTCACTGCATATATCTCCTCCTCCTCCTCTGTCACTGCATATATCTCCTCCTCCTCCTCTGTCACTGCATATATCTCCTCCTCCTCCTCTGTCACTGCATATATCTCCTCCTCCTCCTCCTCCTCCTCCTCTGTCACTGCATATATCTCCTCCTCCGTCACTGCATATATCTCCTCCTCCTCCTCTGTCACTGCATATATCTCCTCCTCCTCTGTCACTGCATATATCTCCTCCTCCTCTGTCACTGCATATATCTCCTCCTCCTCCTCTGTCACTGCATATATCTCCTCCTCCTCTGTCACTGCATATATCTCCTCCTCCTCCTCTGTCACTGCATATATCTCCTCCTCTGTCACTGCATATATCTCCTCCTCCTCCTCTGTCACTGCATATATCTCCTCCTCCTCCTCTGTCACTGCATATATCTCCTCCTCCTCTGTCACTGCATATATCTCCTCCTCCTCTGTCACTGCATATATCTCCTCCTCCTCCTCTGTCACTGCATATATCTCCTCCTCTATCACTGCATATATCTCCTCCTCTATCACTGCATATATCTCCTCCTCTATCACTGCATATATCTCCTCCTCCTCCGTCACTGCATATATCTCCTCCTCCTCCTCTGTCACTGCATATATCTCCTCCTGCTCTGTCAATGCATATATCTCCTCCTCCCCTGTCACTGCATATATCTCCTCCTCCCCTGTCACTGCATATATCTCCTCCTCCCCTGTCACTGCATATATCTCCTCCTCCCCTGTCACTGCATATATCTCCTCCTCCTCCTCTGTCACTGCATATATCTCCTCCTCCTCCGTCACTGCATATATCTCCATCTCCTCCTCCTCTATCACTGCATATATCTCCTCCTCCTCTGTCACTGCATATATCTCCTCCTCTGTCACTGCATATATCTCCTCCTCCTCCGTCACTGCATATATCTCCTTCTCCTCCTCCTCTGTCACTGCATATATCTCCTCCTCCTCCTCCTCTGTCACTGCATATATCTCCTCCTCCTCCTCTGTCACTGCATATATCTCCTCCTCCTTCTCCTCTGTCACTGCATATATCTCCTTCTCCTCCTCCTCTGTCACTGCATATATCTCCTCCTCCTCCTCTGTCACTGCATATATCTCCTCCTCCTCTGTCACTGCATATATCTCCTCCTCCTCTGTCACTGCATATATCTCCTCCGTCACTGCATATATCTCCTCCTCCTCTGTCACTGCATATATCTCCTCCTCCTCCTCTGTCACTGCATATATCTCCTCCTCCTCCTCCGTCACTGCATATATCTCCTCCTCCTCTGTCACTGCATATATCTCCTCCTCCCCTGTCACTGCATATATCTCCTCCTCCTCTGTCACTGCATATATCTCCTCCTCCTCTGTCACTGCATATATCTCCTCCTCCTCCTCCCCTGTCACTGCATATATCTCCTCCTCCTCCCGTCACTGCATATATCTTCTCCTCCCCTGTCACTGCATATATCTTCTTCTTCTTCTCCTTCTCCTCCTGTCACTGCATATATCTTCTCCTCCTTCTCTGTCACTGCATATATCTCCTCCTCCTCTGTCACTGCATATATCTCCTCCTCCTCTGTCACTGCATATATCTCCTCCTCCTCTGTCACTGCATATATCTTCTTCTTCTCCTCCTCTGTCACTGCATATATCTTCTTCTTCTCCTCCTCCTGTCACTGCATATATCTCCTCCTCCTCTGTCACTGCATATATCTCCTCCTCCTCCTCTGTCACTGCATATATCTCCTCCTCCTCCTCTGTCACTGCATATATCTCCTCCTCCTCCTCTGTCACTGCATATATCTCCTCCTCCTCCTCTGTCACTGCATATATCTCCTCCTCCTCCTCTGTCACTGCATATATCTCCTCCTCCTCCTCTGTCACTGCATATATCTCCTCCTCCTCTGTCACTGCATATATCTCCTCCTCCTCCTCTGTCACTGCATATATCTCCTCCTCCTCCGTCACTGCATATATCTCCTCCTCCTCCTCTGTCACTGCATATATCTCCTCCTGCTCTGTCAATGCATATATCTCCTCCTCCTCCTCTGTCACTGCATATATCTCCTCCTCCTCCTCTGTCACTGCATATATCTCCTCCTCCTCCTCCTCTGTCACTGCATATATCTCCTCCTCCGTCACTGCATATATCTCCTCCTCCTCTGTCACTGCATATATCTCCTCCTCCTCCTCTGTCACTGCATATATCTCCTCCTCCTCTGTCACTGCATATATCTCCTCCTCCTCCTCCTCTGTCACTGCATATATCTCCTCCTCCTCCTCTGTCACTGCATATATCTCCTCCTCCTCCTCTGTCACTGCATATATCTCCTCCTCCTCCTCTGTCACTGCATATATCTCCTCCTCCTCCTCTGTCACTGCATATATCTCCTCCTCCTCCTCTGTCACTGCATATATCTCCTCCTCCTCCTCTGTCACTGCATATATCTCCTCCTCCTCCTCTGTCACTGCATATATCTCCTCCTCCTCCTCTGTCACTGCATATATCTCCTCCTCCTCCTCTGTCACTGCATATATCTCCTCCTCCTCCTCTGTCACTGCATATATCTCCTCCTCCTCCTCTGTCACTGCATATATCTCCTCCTCCTCTGTCACTGCATATATCTCCTCCTCCTCTGTCACTGCATATATCTCCTCCTCCTCTGTCACTGCATATATCTCCTCCTCCTCTGTCACTGCATATATCTCCTCCTCCTCCTCTGTCACTGCATATATCTCCTCCTCCTCCGTCACTGCATATATCTCCTCCTCCTCCTCTGTCACTGCATATATCTCCTCCTGCTCTGTCAATGCATATATCTCCTCCTCCCCTGTCACTGCATATATCTCCTCCTCCCCTGTCACTGCATATATCTCCTCCTCCCCTGTCACTGCATATATCTCCTCCTCCCCTGTCACTGCATATATCTCCTCCTCCCGTCACTGCATATATCTCCATCTCCTCCTCCTCTATCACTGCATATATCTCCTCCTCCTCTGTCACTGCATATATCTCCTCCTCCTCCGTCACTGCATATATCTCCTTCTCCTCCTCTGTCACTGCATATATCTCCTCCTCCTCCTCTGTCACTGCATATATCTCCTCCTCCTTCTCCTCTGTCACTGCATATATCTCCTTCTCCTCCTCCTCTGTCACTGCATATATCTCCTCCTCCTCCTCTGTCACTGCATATATCTCCTCCTCCTCTGTCACTGCATATATCTCCTCCTCCTCTGTCACTGCATATATCTCCTCCTCCTCTGTCACTGCATATATCTCCTCCTCCTCTGTCACTGCATATATCTCCTCCTCCTCTGTCACTGCATATATCTCCTCCTCCTCCTCCGTCACTGCATATATCTCCTCCTCCTCTGTCACTGCATATATCTCCTCCTCCTCTGTCACTGCATATATCTCCTCCTCCTCTGTCACTGCATATATCTCCTCCTCCTCTGTCACTGCATATATCTCCTCCTCCTCTGTCACTGCATATATCTCCTCCTCCTCCTCTGACACTGCATATATCTCCTCCTCCTCCGTCACTGCATATATCTCCTCCTCCTCCGTCACTGCATATATCTCCTTCTCCTCCTCCTCTGTCACTGCATATATCTCCTCCTCCTCCTCCTCTGTCACTGCATATATCTCCTCCTCCTTCTCCTCTGTCACTGCATATATCTCCTTCTCCTCTGTCACTGCATATATCTCCTCCTCCTCCTCTGTCACTGCATATATCTCCTCCTCCTCCTCTGTCACTGCATATATCTCCTCCTCCTCTGTCACTGCATATATCTCCTCCTCCTCTGTCACTGCATATATCTCCTCCTCCTCTGTCACTGCATATATCTCCTCCTCCTCCTCTGTCACTGCATATATCTCCTCCTCCTCTGTCACTGCATATATCTCCTCCTCCTCCTCTGTCACTGCATATATCTCCTCCTCCTCCTCTGTCACTGCATATATCTCCTCCTCCTCCTCTGTCACTGCATATATCTCCTCCTCCTCCTCTGTCACTGCATATATCTCCTCCTCCTCCTCTGTCACTGCATATATCTCCTCCTCCTCCTCTGTCACTGCATATATCTCCTCCTCCTCCTCTGTCACTGCATATATCTCCTCCTCCATCCTCTTCTCTTGGTGTTTTTTACTCTTCTTTTCTTACCACAGAGAAGGAGCCTGGTAAATTTGACCTGGTTTATGAGGGAGAGGACGGGACGGACCACGTGGAGTATGCAGTGCCTCAGGATTGTAAGGTGCACAGGATACGGGTAGAGCGGCTCTGAGCTCTTATTGGAGGATACTGGTTAACCCCTTCCCACCGATGGATATATTGAAATATAGGGCCACGTATGGGAGTTGTAGTACATCAGCAGCTGGTTGTCGGATTATATTACTGTCTCTATCTGCAGATCACACAAGCCTGGAGCTCGCTGATTGAACCACGACTGGTGCTGGAGTCCGTATTCTACCCACATCCTGTACTGGGTGGCAGCAGCGGGCCCCTGATCGGTGGCAGCAGCGGGCCCCTGATCGGTGGCAGTCGTGGACATGATTAAAGGCTTCTCCCAGTGGGAGACATTTGTATGTGTCGTCATGTTTTTATGAAAATGAATTTAATAAAAAATAGACTTTACGTCCGGCGATTGTGTTCAGTGTCTGTGGGGTGATTGTAGGGGGAGGGGGCACGCAGGATGTGATCGCCGCCATTCCTCTAATCTGCTTTGGGGGTGCTGGTCACTTACTTACAATGTCGGGTGGTCACATCCCACCCAAGATTCAGGCATATCAGGTACGCTGGAGGCACTATGAGCACAGCGCAGCGCTCTGTATGGTGTGTGGATTATATGTATGGTGTGTGGGTTATATGTATGGTGTGTGGGTTATATGTATGGTGTGTGGGTTATATGTATGGTGTGTGGGTTATATGTATGGTGTGTGCGTTATATGTATGGTGCGTGGGTTATATGTATGGTGCGTGGGTTATATGTATGGTGCGTGGGTTATATGTATGGTGCGTGGGTTATATGTATGGTGCGTGGGTTATATGTATGGTGCGTGGGTTATATGTATGGTGCGTGGGTTATATGTATGGTGCGTGGGTTATATGTATGGTGCGTGGGTTATATGTATGGTGCGTGGGTTATATGTATGGTGCGTGGGTTATATGTATGGTGCGTGGGTTATATGTATGGTGCGTGGATTATATGTATGGTGCGTGGGTTATATGTATGGAGCGTGGGTTATATGTATGGAGCATGGGTTATATGTATGGAGCGTGGGTTATATGTATGGTGCGTGCGTTATATGTATGGTGCGTGCGTTATATGTATGGTGCGTGCGTTATATGTATGGTGCGTGCGTTATATGTATGGTGCGTGCGTTATATGTATGGTGCGTGGGTTATATGTATGGTGCGTGCGTTATATGTATGGTGCGTGGGTTATATGTATGGTGCGTGGGTTATATGTATGGTGCGTGCGTTATATGTATGGTGCGTGCGTTATATGTATGGTGCGTGCGTTATATGTATGGTGCGTGGGTTATATGTATGGTGCGTGGGTTATATGTATGGTGCGTGGATTTAGAACAAAAAAATATTAGCTCCTATGTGTAGAAATTTTCCCTTCCCTTTTCCCTTCCCTTTTCCCTTCCCTTTTCCCTTCCCTTTTCCCTTCCCTTTGTTGAACTTGATGGACATGTGTCTTTTTTCAGCCGTACTAACTATGTAACTATGTATGGTGTGTGCGTTATATGTATGGTGCGTGCGTTATATGTATGGTGCGTGCGTTATATGTATGGTGCGTGCGTTATATGTATGGTGCGTGGGTTATATGTATGGTGCGTGGGTTATATGTATGGTGCGTGGGTTATATGTATGGTGCGTGGGTTATATGTATGGTGTGTGGATTTAGAACAAAAAAATATTAGCTCCTATGTGTAGAAATTTTCCCTTCCCTTCCCTTCCCTTTTCCCTTCCCTTTTCCCTTCCCTTTTCCCTTCCCTTTTCCCTTCCCTTGGTTGAACTTGATGGACATGTGTCTTTTTTCAGCCGTACTAACTATGTAACTATGTATGGTGTGTGCATTATATGTATGGTGCGTGCGTTATATGTATGGTGCGTGCGTTATATGTATGGTGCGTGCGTTATATGTATGGTGCGTGCGTTATATGTATGGTGCGTGGGTTATATGTATGGTGCGTGGGTTATATGTATGGTGCGTGGGTTATATGTATGGTGCGTGGATTTAGAACAAAAAAATATTAGCTCCTATGTGTAGAAATTTTCCCTTCCCTTTTCCCTTCCCTTTTCCCTTCCCTTTTCCCTTCCCTTTTCCCTTCCCTTTTCCCTTCCCTTTTCCCTTCCCTTTTCCCTTCCCTTTGTTGAACTTGATGGACATGTGTCTTTTTTCAGCCGTACTAACTATGTAACTATGTATGGTGCGTGGGTTATATGTATGGTGTGTGGATTATATGTATGGTGCGTGGGTTATATGTATGGTGCGTGGGTTATATGTATGGAGCGTGGGTTATATGTATGGAGCGTGGGTTATATGTATGGTGCGTGCGTTATATGTATGGTGCGTGCGTTATATGTATGGTGCGTGCGTTATATGTATGGTGCGTGCGTTATATGTATGGTGCGTGGGTTATATGTATGGTGCGTGCGTTATATGTATGGTGCGTGCGTTATATGTATGGTGCGTGGGTTATATGTATGGTGCGTGGGTTATATGTATGGTGCGTGGGTTATATGTATGGTGCGTGGGTTATATGTATGGTGCGTGGGTTATATGTATGGTGCGTGGGTTATATGTATGGTGCGTGGGTTATATGTATGGTGCGTGGGTTATATGTATGGTGCGTGGGTTTAGAACAAAAAAATATTAGCTCCTATGTGTAGAAATTTTCCCTTCCCTTCCCTTTTCCCTTCCCTTTTCCCTTCCCTTTTCCCTTCCCTTTGTTGAACTTGATGGACATGTGTCTTTTTTCAGCCGTACTAACTATGTAACTATGTATGGTGCGTGCGTTATATGTATGGTGCGTGCGTTATATGTATGGTGCGTGGGTTATATGTATGGTGCGTGGGTTCTATGTATGGTGCGTGGGTTCTATGTATGGTGCGTGGGTTATATGTATGGTGTGTGGATTTAGAACAAAAAAATATTAGCTCCTATGTGTAGAAATTTTCCCTTCCCTTTTCCCTTCCCTTTTCCCTTCCCTTTTCCCTTCCCTTTTCCCTTCCCTTTGTTGAACTTGATGGACATGTGTCTTTTTTCAGCCGTACTAACTATGTAACTATGTATGGTGCGTGCGTTATATGTATGGTGCGTGGGTTATATGTATGGTGCGTGGGTTATATGTATGGTGCGTGGGTTATATGTATGGTGCGTGGATTTAGAACAAAAAAATATTAGCTCCTATGTGTAGAAATTTTCCCTTTTCCCTTCCCTTTTCCCTTCCCTTTTCCCTTCCCTTTTCCCTTCCCTTTTCCCTTCCCTTTTCCCTTCCCTTTTCCCTTCCCTTTTCCCTTCCCTTTTCCCTTCCCTTTGTTGAACTTGATGGACATGTGTCTTTTTTCAGCCGTACTAACTATGTAACTATGTATGGTGCGTGCGTTATATGTATGGTGCGTGCGTTATATGTATGGTGCGTGCGTTATATGTATGGTGCGTGGGTTATATGTATGGTGCGTGGGTTATATGTATGGTGCGTGGGTTATATGTATGGTGCGTGGGTTATATGTATGGTGCGTGGGTTATATGTATGGTGCGTGGATTATATGTATGGTGCGTGCGTTATATGTATGGTGCGTGCGTTATATGTATGGTGCGTGCGTTATATGTATGGTGCGTGCGTTATATGTATGGTGCGTGCGTTATATGTATGGTGCGTGGGTTATATGTATGGTGCGTGGGTTATATGTATGGTGCGTGGGTTATATGTATGGTGCGTGGGTTATATGTATGGTGCGTGGGTTATATGTATGGTGCGTGGGTTATATGTATGGTGCGTGGATTTAGAACAAAAAAATATTAGCTCCTATGTGTAGAAATTTTCCCTTCCCTTTTCCCTTCCCTTCCCTTTTCCCTTCCCTTTTCCCTTCCCTTTTCCCTTCCCTTTTCCCTTCCCTTTTCCCTTCCCTTGGTTGAACTTGATGGACATGTGTCTTTTTTCAGCCGTACTAACTATGTAACTATGTATGGTGTGTGCGTTATATGTATGGTGCGTGCGTTATATGTATGGTGCGTGGGTTATATGTATGGTGCGTGGGTTATATGTATGGTGCGTGCGTCCTTCCCCCCTCCTTCCCCCCTCCTTCCCCCCTCCCCCCCCCTCCTTCCCCCCCCTCCTTCCCTCCCCCCCCCCTCCTTCCCTCCCCCCCCCCTCCTTCCCTCCCCCCCCCTCCTTCCCTCCCCCCCCCCTCCTTCCCTCCCCCCCCCCTCCTTCCCTCCCCCCCCCTCCTTCCCTCCCCCCCCTCCTTCCCTCCCCCCCCCCCCCCTCCTCCCCTCCCCCCCCCTCCTTCCTTCCTTCCCTCCTTCCTTCCTTCCCTCCTCCCTCCCTCCCTCCTCTTGCCTCCCTCCCTCCCTCCCTCCTCTTGCCTCCCTCCCTCCCTCCCTCCTCTTGCCTCCCTCCCTCCCTCCCTCCTCTTGCCTCCCTCCCTCCCTCCCTCCTCTTGCCTCCCTCCCTCCCTCCCTCCTCTTGCCTCCCTCCCTCCTCTTGCCTCCCTCCCCTTGCCTCCCTCCCTCCTCTTGCCTCCCTCCCTCCCTCCCTCCTCTTGCCTCCCTCCCTCCCTCCCTCCTCTTGCCTCCCTCCCTCCCTCCCTCCTCTTGCCTCCCTCCCTCCCTCCCTCCTCTTGCCTCCCTCCCTCCCTCCCTCCTCTTGCCTCCCTCCCTCCTCTTGCCTCCCTCCCTCCCTCCCTCCTCTTGCCTCCCTCCCTCCCTCCCTCCTCTTGCCTCCCTCCCTCCCTCCCTCCTCTTGCCTCCCTCCCTCCCTCCCTCCTCTTGCCTCCCTCCCTCCCTCCCTCCTCTTGCCTCCCTCCCTCCCTCCCTCCTCTTGCCTCCCTCCCTCCCTCCCTCCTCTTGCCTCCCTCCCTCCCTCCCTCCTCTTGCCTCCCTCCCGCCTCCCTCCCTCCTGCCTCCCTCCCTCCCTCCCTCCTCTTGCCTCCCTCCCTCCTCTTGCCTCCCTCCCTCCCTCCCTCCTCTTGCCTCCCTCCCCTTGCCTCCCTCCCTCCCTCCTCTTGCCTCCCTCCCTCCCTCCCTCCTCTTGCCTCCCTCCCTCCTCTTGCCTCCCTCCCTCCCTCCCTCCTCTTGCCTCCCTCCCTCCTCTTCCCTCCCTCCCTCCCTCCCTCCCTCCCTCCCTCCTCTTGCCTGCCTCCCTCCCTCCCTCCTCCTCTTGCCTCCCTCCCTCCCTCCCTCCTCCTGCCTCCCTCCCTCCCTCCCTCCTCCTCTTGCCTCCCTCCCTCCCTCCCTCTCCCTCCCTCCCTCCCTCCCTCCTCTTGCCTCCCTCCCTCCTCTTGCCTCCCTCCCTCCTCTTGCCTCCCTCCCTCCTCTTGCCTCCCTCCCTCCCTCCCTCCCTCCTCTTGCCTCCCTCCCTCCCTCCCTCCCTTCTCTTGCCTCCCTCCCTCCCTCCCTCCCTTCTCTTGCCTCCCTCCCTCCCTCCCTCCCTCCCTTCTCTTGCCTCCCTCCCTCCCTCCCTTCTCTTGCCTCCCTCCCTCCCTTCTCTTGCCTCCCTCCCTCCCTCCCTCCCTTCTCTTGCCTCCCTCCCTCCCTTCTCTTGCCTCCCTCCCTCCCTTCTCTTGCCTCCCTCCCTCCCTCCCTTCTCTTGCCTCCCTCCCTCCCTCCCTTCTCTTGCCTCCCTCCCTCCCTTCTCTTGCCTCCCTCCCTCCCTCCCCCTCGTCTGACCACGCCTTCCTGAGTCACTGATGAAGAAACGAAACTCCGGAGCGCTGCCTGCCGTATATAAGCGGGCGCTTCCGGCTGCCGGTAATGTCCAGTATGGCGCAGTCGCTGGAGGAGATGGCGGAGGAGCTGACGTGCTCCATCTGCCTGAGTCTCTTCACCACCCCGGTCACTCTGCCCTGTGGCCACAACTTCTGCTCCCAGTGCCTGGACCTCAGCTGGAAGGGGGCGGAAGGCGCGGTGTTCAGCTGCCCGCAGTGCCGCTACGTCTTCTCCAGTAAGCCGGAGCTCCGGAAGAACACCCTGCTCAGTAACCTGGTCAGCCAGGTGGAAGCCGCCCGGGGAGAGGACGGAGGAGGGGGAGACTCCGGTCCGGAGGAAGAGCCGGAGGCGGACAAGGCGGCCGTGCTGTGTGACAGCTGCCGGAATGTGGCCGCCAGTAAGACCTGCCTGACCTGCATGGCCTCCTTCTGCCCGGAGCACCTAATACCGCACCTGCACAGCCCGGCCTTCCTGGACCACCTGCTGAGCCAGCCAATGGGAGACCTGCAGCGGAGGAAATGCACGGAGCACAACAAGCTGATGGACCACTACTGCTGGGAGCACGGGCTGTGTGTGTGCTGCTACTGCGCCCTGACCCACCGGACGTGCCGGACCTACAGCCTGCCGGAGGCCAAGCAGCAGAAAGAGGTGAGCCCCGCCCCCGACCCGACTACACCCAACACCGCTATATACACATATATATACACCACTACTGCTGGGAGCACGGGCTGTGTGTGTGCTGCTACTGCGCTCTGACCCACCGGACGTGCCGGACCTACAGCCTGCCGGAGGCCAAGCAGCAGAAAGAGGTGAGCCCCGCCCCCGACCCGACTACACCCAACACCGCTATATACACATATATATACACCACTACTGCTGGGAGCACGGGCTGTGTGTGTGCTGCTACTGCGCCCTGACCCACCGGACGTGCCGGACCTACAGCCTGCCGGAGGCCAAGCAGCAAAAAGAGGTGAGCCCCGCCCCCGACCCGACTACACCCGACACCGCTATATACACATATATATACACCACTACTGCTGGGAGCACGGGCTGTGTGTGTGCTGCTACTGCGCTCTGACCCACCGGACGTGCCGGACCTACAGCCTGCCGGAGGCCAAGCAGCAAAAAGAGGTGAGCCCCGCCCCCGACCCGACTACACCCGACACCGCTATATACACATATATATACACCACTACTGCTGGGAGCACGGGCTGTGTGTGTGCTGCTACTGCGCCCTGACCCACCGGACGTGCCGGACCTACAGCCTGCCGGAGGCCAAGCAGCAGAAAGAGGTGAGCCCCGCCCCCGACCCGACTACACCCAACACCGCTATATACACATATATATACACCACTACTGCTGGGAGCACGGGCTGTGTGTGTGCTGCTACTGCGCTCTGACCCACCGGACGTGCCGGACCTACAGCCTGCCGGAGGCCAAGCAGCAGAAAGAGGTGAGCCCCGCCCCCGACCCGACTACACCCAACACCGCTATATACACATATATATACACCACTACTGCTGGGAGCACGGGCTGTGTGTGTGCTGCTACTGCGCCCTGACCCACCGGACGTGCCGGACCTACAGCCTGCCGGAGGCCAAGCAGCAAAAAGAGGTGAGCCCCGCCCCCGACCCGACTACACCCGACACCGCTATATACACATATATATACACCACTACTGCTGGGAGCACGGGCTGTGTGTGTGCTGCTACTGCGCTCTGACCCACCGGACGTGCCGGACCTACAGCCTGCCGGAGGCCAAGCAGCAGAAAGAGGTGAGCCCCGCCCGCCCCCCCCCCCCCCCCCCCCCCCCGACTACACCCGAGCCGACTACACCCGAGCCGACTACACCCGACACAGCTATATACACATATATATACACCACTACTGCTGGGAGCACGGGCTGTGTGTGTGCTGCTACTGCGCCCGGACGTGCCGGACCTACAGCCTGCCGGAGGCCAAGCAGCAGAAAGAGGTGAGCCCCCCGACCCGACTACACCCGACCCGACTACACCCGACCCAATACAAGTGTGTGTGTGTGTGTGTGTGTGATTATATATATATATATATATATATATATATATATACACACATATATACAGCCAGCCTCCAGGAGGCCAAAATATTGTGTCCTGGAGGGGAGGAGGGTGCATGGTATATAACACCACATAGTGTGTGTGCTATATATATATATATATATATATATATATACACATACTCACAGCGCGCTCCTCCTCTGTATACACACAGCGCGCTCGCTCCTCTCCTCTGTATACACACAGCGCGCTCGCTCCTCTCCTCTGTATACACACAGCGCGCTCGCTCCTCTCCTCTGTATACACACAGCGCGCTCGCTCCTCTCCTCTGTATACACACAGCGCGCTCGCTCCTCTCCTCTGTATACACACAGCGCGCGCTCCTCTCCTCTGTATACGCACACCGCGCGCTCCTCTCCTCTGTATACACACAGCGCGCTCGCTCCTCTCCTCTGTATACACACAGCGCGCTCGCTCCTCTCCTCTGTATACACACAGCGCGCTCGCTCCTCTCCTCTGTATACACACAGCGCGCGCTCCTCTCCTCTGTATACACACACCGCGCGCTCCTCTCTGTATACACACACCGCGCGCTCCTCTCTGTATACACACAGCGCGCGCTCCTCTCCTCTGTATACACACAGCGCGCGCTCCTCTCCTCTGTATACACACAGCGCGCTCGCTCCTCTCCTCTGTATACACACAGCGCGCTCGCTCCTCTCCTCTGTATACACACAGCGCGCGCTCCCCTCTATACATACTGTGTATATAGAGAGGAGCGCACGTTGTGTGTGTGGATATAGGGTAGGAGTGCGCGCGGTGTATATAGGTGGAGATGCACACTGTCTGGATGTTGACATTGACCCGCTCTCTTTCCAGCTGCATTACACGAATATGTTGAGATCTATGAACCAGAAGATTGAGAAGGCGACGAGCACAGCGGAGGAGGTCCAGTGTGATCAGAGGCGGCTGCTGGTGAGTGGAGAAACCCCCCCGCTGCTCCCCCAGCCCCCCCGCTGCTCACCCTCTCCCACCCCAGCCCCCCTGCTACTCACCATGATCTTTTCACTATTCAGGAAACCACCAGGAAGAAGAAGGAGCTGCTGGAGGCCGAGTTTGATGAGATAAAGACCCTCGTAGATGAAGAGCGGAGGAGGGCAATGGCGAAGATTGAGGAGGAGGAAGCAAAAGTCATCAGCAAATTCAACTTCACACAGAGCGTCCTGAGCAAAAAGCGGCAGGAATACGAGAAAATGCGTAGCAGAGTGCAGAGTCTCCTCCAGGAGGACGATGACCTCCAATTCCTGAAGGTAAAGACCACCCCTCACCTCCCTGCTGACCTACTGTAACCTGACCGTGAGTAAGACCGAGATGAAGGGGTTACTGGGCAGAGAAGGGAAACAGTGGTACCTGTACTTCAGTGCTACTACCACCTCTAAACCCTATATAATAATTATATCTATATGTAACCAGTAATAATTATCTGGTTCACTGTGTACATAACGGACATTACTGATCCTGAGCTACATCCTGTATTATACTCCAGAGCTGCACTCACTATTCTGCTGGTGGAGTCACTGTGTACATACATACATTACTTATCCTGTACTGATCCTGAGTTACATCCTGTATTATACTCCAGAGCTGCACTCACTATTCTGCTGGTGGAGTCACTGTGTACATACATTACATTACTTATCCTGTACTGATCCTGAGTTACATCCTGTATTATACTCCAGAGCTGCACTCACTATTCTGCTGGTGGAGTCACTGTGTACATACATTACATTACTTATCCTGTACTGATCCTGAGTTACATCCTGTATTATACTCCAGAGCTGCACTCACTATTCTGCTGGTGGAGTCACTGTGTACATACATTACATTACTTATCCTGTACTGATCCTGAGCTACATCCTGTATTATACTCCAGAGCTGCACTCACTATTCTGCTGGTGGAGTCACTGTGTACATACATACATTACTTATCCTGTACTGATCCTGAGTTACATCCTGTATTATACTCCAGAGCTGCACTCACTATTCTGCTGGTGGAGTCACTGTGTACATACATTACATTACTTATCCTGTACTGATCCTGAGCTACATCCTGTATTATACTCCAGAGCTGCACTCACTATTCTGCTGGTGGAGTCACTGTGTACATACATTACTTATCCTGTACTGATCCTGAGTTACATCCTGTATTATACTCCAGAGCTGCACTCACTATTCTGCTGGTGGAGTCACTGTGTACATACATTACTTATCCTGTACTGATCCTGAGTTACATCCTGTATTATACTCCAGAGCTGCACTCACTATTCTGCTGGTGGAGTCACTGTGTACGTACATTTACTTATCCTATATTATACTCTGGAGCTGCACTCACTATTCTGCTAGAGTATTCTGTTATATTGGGGGTGTTACCTGTATATTGGGGTTCTGCGCTGTCTATACCCCTCCCCTGCAGCAGCTCGCACTAGTCCTGGTTGCAGAGCGTTGTCACTTTTTCCTACATCTTCTCCTTATTTGATCTAGCGAGCGACCAAACTGAAGGACACAACATCCAAGGAGCCGTTCAAACCGAAGATGGAGTTTGATGATAAATTACTGCAGAGCATCTATAAGAACACCGTGTCCCTGAAAGACGCCATCAAATCAAGAATGGGTAAGAGTCCCTCATAAGCTTGCCCGCCAGCCTGGGATCTGTAGTTCCACCTATGGACTGATCATCTTGTGTTCACGCAGTGGAGACTTCAGAATGGAGAGCTCACCCCACGAAGAAGGTGCCGGGGTCAGACGCAGGTAGGGAGGACAGTCTCCTGTGCACTGCACTTCAGGTAGAATAGAGATCTGCACCGTATTCCAGGCCTTCACATCCCCGTTTCTTTACGTCTTACAGAGGAGGCCGGCAGAAAGAGGTTCCCCAGCTCGCCTACACCCGGAAACTACGACGAACAGAAACCCAAGAGTAAGTCGTGCGCAATGTCAAGACGTAATATTATGTCCTATTCTACTCCTTATAATGTTACAGCTGAGGGGGAGGGGGCGATACTGCCTCTACTAGAGGTCTCCGAGGCGTGTCACCGTGATGACATCACATGACTAACGCCTACATTATACACAGGTGTGACGTCACTGGCCTAGGAGCTGTGGTCAGGTGACTTGTCGCGCACTCAGTGACATCACCGCACGCAGATCCAAGAAGTCCCTGACTTACCAATATGTCTTTCAGATAAAACCAAGACCAAAGCGAAACCCCCAGCGACTGATGCGAGTGCTCCACCCCCTCCCGGTATGTGCGCCATTGTACAGCGCGCGCGCGCGTGTATATATGTATATAATCTTCTCTAGTCCCCGGGACAATAATTTCACAGCTTTCTTGTTGATCTATTTGTCCTGTGTTGATCACGTGAAAGGTTCAGGTATGTGCTGGACCATGTGCGCCATGAGTGATGGATGCTGGCAGGGTACACATATGTGGCAGGGGCCGGCAGGGTACACATACCGTATAGATGGCGGCAGTGTAGAGATAGTAGGCAGGCAGGTGGTGGCAGGCAGGTGGTGGCAGCCTCGATGTACAGTATAGATGGCGGCAGTGTAGGTATAGTAGGCAGGCAGGCAGGTGGCGGCAGACTCGGTGTACTGTATAGATAGGGGCAGTGTAGAGATAGTAGGCAGGCAGGTGGCGGCAGCCTCGATGTACAGTATAGATGGCGGAAGTGTAGGTATAGTAGGCAGGTGGTGGCAGCCTAGATGTACAGTATAGATGGCAGTAGGTTAGAGGTACTGTATAGATGGCGGCAGTGTAGGTATAGTAGGCAGGCAGGTGGTGGCAGCCTAGATGTACAGTATAGATGGCAGTAGGTTAGAGGTACTGTATAGATGGCGGCACTGTAGGTATAGTAGGCAGGCAGGTGGTGGCAGCCTAGATGTACAGTATAGATGGCAGTAGGTTAGAGGTACTGTATAGATGGCGGCAGTGTAGGTATAGTAGGCAGGCAGGTGGCGGCAGCCCCGGTGTACAGTATCGATGGCGGCAGTGTAGGTATAGTAGGTAGGCAGGCAGGCAGCGGCAGCCTCCATGCAGAGTATAGATGGCGGTAGGGTAGAGGTAAGAGGCAGGTGCTGGCAGTTTAGAGGTACTGTATAGATGGCGGCAGTGGCACACAGACTGTTCAGCTAGAACAGCTCCAGCTTATAATATGATATACTTTATATTTTGCAGGCAAGCCACAAAGGGCGCCACGTGCCAAATCCGCCGCACGCACCCCGGACTCCAGGGAGCAGGTCATGATGTGTAAGGTCACGGGGAGGGGACAGACTAAGGGGGGGACACACGGGGGAGAGAGGACGGGGGGACGCACATGGGGGAGAGATGACGGGGACACTCGGGGGGTGGGAGGGGAGAGACACGGGGAGAGGACAGAAGATGACCGTGTTTAGAGGGGGGGGTTTGAGACTTGCTCGTCGCCATGTTGACGTCCTTTGTTGTTTTCAGGTTCGGTGACTTTGTCGGCAGATCCCAGCACCGCGCACAAGAAAATCGTCCTCTCCGACCTGTTCACCAGATTATCCGTCAGCGACGTCCCTCAGCACTACCGGGAGAGTCCGCAGAGGTTTGTCAGCTGCTCCCAGCTCCTCTGCTCTGAGGGCTTCTCACAAGGCGTCCATTACTGGGAGATCCTGAAAGAAGGAGGCAACTTTAGTGGCGTGGGCGTGGCCTACCAGAGCATCTCCCGTTTCGGGTCGGAGAGCCGCCTCGGCCGTAACAAGGTGTCCTGGTGCGTGGAGTGGTGTAACGGGCAGCTGCAGGCCTGGCACGACGACAAGCAGACCGACCTGACCACCCCCAACACCAACAAGTATGGGGTGCTGCTGAACTGCGACCAAGGCTTCGTCGCCTTCTATTGCATCGGAAAGAAGTTCAGTGAAATCTATAAATTCCGGGCCAAGTTTACGGAGCCGGTCTATCCGGCCTTCTGGATGTTCTCCAGTAAAACGGTCCTGGTCCTTAATGCTTTCCAGTTAGGGCCCTGAGGTCTCCCCTTTAAGTGGCGTTCCCTGGGGGGGGGGGGGGTCACTTAGTTTCTCAAGCTATACAATGATTCTTCTTTCTAAATGTCCATGTAATGCCATTTACTTTACTCTGATCTGGAGTCACATCTTATACTCCAGTCATATCCAGAGCTGCGTTTACCTCGGAGATGCTTTAGTGTTGGGGGTTTGGTGATGGGTGCGTCACTCGTTTGCTGGTTTCCGATGACCGGTCCCTTCAGGGTGTGCGGACACTGGGCTCAGTCTTCGGGAGGGTCGCGTGGAGGAGACTGAAGCCTCGGAATGGAGGTGGTGACTCTTTGGGGTTTGTCTGGTAGATGGAATGTTCTAGGTTGAGGTTGCTGCCGCCATTTTGTTTGTTGGCCGCCATGTGCGGGGGTTGGATCTAGAGGCTTTTCTTGGGGGATCCTGATGGCTTCTTGAGTTGGGTGGTCTAGTCACATGACTTTGGCGTGCCGCAGCTTTCGTCCGTCACATGGTGTATCCTGGCTTCTCTTTGGCCTTGTACACCACGTCTGTGGTCGCTCTCGTAAGCGCAGTCTCACCCCCGTGGCGGCCCTGTTGTACTTAATTCCCGTTTTCCTCTGTTCAGTTATGAGATGGTTCGTTCTGGCGGCATTCTTCATTGGTTATCACCGCCGGAGGTGCGCTGGAGGCGGAGTCTCGTCATCTGCAGGGCCAATCACTGGCAGCGATTATCTTTTAGTTTTTGTAACTCAAGGACGTGATTTTGCTTCGTGAGTAACCTGATTATTCGGAGGTCTCGGGCTGGGACGTGTGACCCCTGCTCTCTGTGTGGCCCTGTACAGGGGCCCAATGGACGGCATCCAATATGTGCTGTCTCCTCACTGCAAATCCTCTGTTCTGCTGTGAGGTCAGGTGACTGCAGGGATTTCTTCAGGTTCTCTGAATAGCTAACAGATATCGGCAGTTACCCGGACACATTGTTGTCATGTGACAATGGGGATCGGCCATGGCATGTGTCTCAACGGGGATTGGCCATGGCATGTTATTTTCATGGGGCATCGGGAACCGGTAATGTCAAGTTGTTGTCATGTGACAGTAGGGACTGCCCATGTGATATTACTGTGATGCTTTTCAGTAGGGACTGTCCTGTTTATGATACGGCACAGCAGGAACCGGCCGTGTCATCGTGTGACAGTAGGAACTGCCCATGTGAGATTTGTCGTGTCTCAACAGGGACTGCCCATGTCATGTGACACAGCAGGGACCGCCCATGTCATATTATTGTCATGCATTTCAGCGGGGACTGCCCATGTTGTTGTCATGTGACAGTAGGGATTGCCCAGGTGATATTACTGTGATGTCTCAATAGGGACTGTCCCTGTCATGCGACACAGCGGGGACTTCCAATGTTTTTGTCTCAGCGGGGACCGCCCATGTTGTCATATGACAGTAGGGATTGCCCATGTGATATTACTATGATGCTTTTCAGTAGGGACTGTCCTGTTTATGATACGGCACAGCGGGAACCGGCCGTGTCATCGTGTGACAGTAGGGACTGCCCATGTGATATTTCTGTCGTGTCAACAGGGACCGCCCATGTCATATTATTGTCATGCGTTTCAGCGGGGATTGCCCATGTTGTTGTCATGTGACAGTAGGGATTGCCCAGGTGATAGTGATGTCTCAATAGGGACTGTCCCTGTCATGTTATTGTGATGTGACACAGCGGGGACCGCCCATGTCCTATTATTGTCATGTGTCTCAGCGGGGACTGTCCTTATCATATTATGTGACAGCGGGGACCAGCAGTCCCTTATAAAGACACCTCCCGTTTATGGTTTGTTTGGCTCTATTAGACGGGTGGCAGCGTTGCGATGAGTGCGTTTCCTCTACTGCGTCTGCGTACCGGAATATCCCCACCATATAAATCTACTTCACGCCTGCAGACTCACCGCTCCATAAGACGAGGCGAATAGTTACTCCACAGCTGTGTCATGAACCGCTCCGTCAGCTGTCACTCTGCTGGCGCTTTGTGGCAGGTGCTGCGGCTGTCACTTGTCTGGGCCCGGCTGACACCCATGGGTGCAGCATGAGAGCTACGAAGCTTGACTTATACAATGAATGGGTCTGGTGTAATGATGTGAACCCCCGGTGATTCTGCCCCCTCACGGGCTTACTGTGGTATGGATGTAAAGTGGCAGCGCAGTGACCACAGCATGAAATGCTATTTCTCCAGCACACTGGTGGGCACTTATTACTCCCGTTATCGGGTACATGATGGAGATTGCGGGACAGAGTGGGGGGGGGGGGGTTCAGGGGCTCGGAGCATTTGCTCATACGAGGTCCAGATATTTCTCAAAAGGCTGTGCTGGTCATGTGACACCATTCATTGGGTCCCCTGCTTTGTCCTGAGGAGAGGACGGCGTCTTATTGAGATTATGAGCCACATCTATTCCCCGTATGCGGTGTAGAGGTATCGTCACTGAACCCATAATATTCCCAGACAAGCTCCACACCCAAATCAACACTGTTTGACGTAGACCGCACTAATCGTACAAGGACACACATGTAGACCGCACCTATCACACGATGCTTCCTTGTATGTTCTGAGTTATGCACCTGGCTTTTCTTTTTAGGGTTATGGATCCTTTATCTTATAAAATGAAATGAAATTTTATAATTTCAATAAAGTTGCTTTATTGTTGCTGGGAATGTTCAGACATCTAATTTTAGCAGAATTATTGTGTTTATGGAAAAAGTCTGGGACTGTCGGGATGGAGGTACAAGCTGCCTCTCTGACTATGTTCACACATCACTTAAACACCAAAATCAGTAACAAACTTAATTCAGCGCTGGATCTTCATTCGTTGCATTGCAAGGAAAATCTGCAACGTTTCCGCAACAGATAGATTTTGTTTTGATCCTGTAGTACACCCTGAGGCAAGCCTACGATCTGCAGATTTGTCACGCTGAGTGAATGAGTTATGGTAAATCCCCATTCCTAACATTGAACATACATTTATCGCAGAATTTCAGTACACACATCGCTGCAATGATGTTCCTGCGCTTTCACTGAATAGTTTAGATGAACATACTGATGGCACTAGAACACATTAAACCCACAAACCACGTTAAACAGGTTGCGGCCTTTACAGCATCACTGGACACTACAAGTTTGCACACCTGCTCACGGGAGGGAGGGAGGGCGAGCGAGCGAGAGGGCGGGAGGGCGAGAGGGAGGGAGGGCGAAAGGGAGGGCGAGCGGGAGGGCGGGCGAGAGGGAGGGAGGGCGAAAGGGAGGGAGGGAGGGAGGGCGGGCGAGAGGGCGAAAGGGAGGGCGGGCGAAAGGGAGGGAGGGCGAAAGGGAGGGAGGGCGAAAGGGAGGGCGAAAGGGAGGGCGAAAGGGAGGGCGAAAGGGAGGGCGAAAGGGAGGGCGAAAGGGAGGGCGAAAGGGAGGGCGAAAGGGAGGGCGAAAGGGCGAAAGGGAGGGAGGGCGAAAGGGAGGGAGGGAGGGAGGGCGAAAGGGAGGGAGGGAGGGAGGGAGGGCGAAAGGGAGGGAGGGAGGGAGGGAGGGCGAAAGGGAGGGCGAAAGGGAGGGCGAAAGGGAGGGAGGGAGGGCGAAAGGGAGGGAGGGAGGGCGAAAGGGAGGGAGGGAGGGCGAAAGGGAGGGAGGGAGGGCGAAAGGGAGGGAGGGAGGGCGAAAGGGAGGGAGGGAGGGAGGGCGAAAGGGAGGGAGGGAGGGAGGGCGGGAGGGAGGGAGGGAGGGCGAAAGGGAGGGAGGGAGGGAGGGCGAAAGGGAGGGAGGGAGGGCGAAAGGGAGGGCGAAAGGGAGGGAGGGAGGGCGAAAGGGAGGGAGGGAGGGCGAAAGGGAGGGAGGGAGGGCGAAAGGGAGGGAGGGAGGGCGAAAGGGAGGGCGAAAGGGAGGGAGGGAGGGCGAAAGGGAGGGAGGGAGGGCGAAAGGGAGGGAGGGAGGGCGAAAGGGAGGGCGAAAGGGAGGGAGGGCGAAAGGGAGGGCGAAAGGGAGGGCGAAAGGGAGGGAGGGAGGGCGAAAGGGAGGGAGGGAGGGCGAAAGGGAGGGAGGGAGGGCGAAAGGGAGGGAGGGAGGGCGAAAGGGAGGGAGGGAGGGAGGGAGGGAGGGAGGGAGGGCGAAAGGGAGGGAGGGAGGGCGAAAGGGAGGGAGGGAGGGCGAAAGAGAGGGAGGGAGGGCGAAAGGGAGGGCGAAAGGGAGGGCGAAAGGGAGGGCGGGAGGGCGAAAGGGAGGGCGAAAGGGAGGGCGGGAGGGCGAAAGGGAGGGCGGGAGGGCGAAAGGGAGGGCGGGAGGGCGAAAGGGAGGGCGGGAGGGCGAAAGGGAGGGCGGGAGGGCGAAAGGGAGGGCGGGAGGGCGAAAGGGAGGGCGGGAGGGCGAAAGGGAGGGCGGGAGGGCGAAAGGGAGGGAGGGAGGGCGAAAGGGAGGGCGAAAGGGAGGGAGGGAGGGAGGGCGAAAGGGAGGGCGAAAGGGAGGGCGAAAGGGAGGGAGGGAGGGCGAAAGGGAGGGAGGGAGGGCGAAAGGGAGGGAGGGAGGGCGAAAGGGAGGGAGGGAGGGCGAAAGGGAGGGAGGGAGGGCGAAAGGGAGGGAGGGAGGGAGGGAGGGAGGGCGAAAGGGAGGGAGGGAGGGCGAAAGGGAGGGAGGGAGGGCGAAAGAGAGGGAGGGAGGGCGAAAGGGAGGGCGAAAGGGAGGGCGAAAGGGAGGGCGGGAGGGCGAAAGGGAGGGCGAAAGGGAGGGCGGGAGGGCGAAAGGGAGGGCGGGAGGGCGAAAGGGAGGGCGGGAGGGCGAAAGGGAGGGCGGGAGGGCGAAAGGGAGGGCGGGAGGGCGAAAGGGACGGCGGGAGGGCGAAAGGGAGGGCGGGAGGGCGAAAGGGAGGGCGGGAGGGCGAAAGGGAGGGCGGGAGGGCGAAAGGGAGGGCGGGAGGGCGAAAGGGAAGGAGGGAGGGCGAAAGGGAGGGAGGGAGGGCGAAAGGGAGGGAGGGAGGGCGAAAGGGAGGGAGGGAGGGCGAAAGGGAGGGAGGGAGGGAGGGAGGGCGAAAGGGAGGGAGGGAGGGAGGGAGGGCGAAAGGGAGGGAGGGCGAAAGGGAGGGAGGGAGGGCGAAAGGGAGGGAGGGAGGGCGAAAGGGAGGGAGGGAGGGCGAAAGGGAGGGAGGGCGAAAGGGAGGGCGAAAGGGAGGGAGGGAGGGAGGGCGAAAGGGAGGGCGAAAGGGAGGGAGGGAGGGAGGGCGAGAGGGAGGGCGAAAGGGAGGGAGGGAGGGAGGGAGGGAGGGCGGGCGAGAGGGAGGGAGGGAGGGCGGGCGAGAGGGAGGGAGGGCGAAAGGGAGGGCGGGCGAAAGGGAGGGCGAAAGGGAGGGCGAAAGGGAGGGCGGGAGGGAGGGAGGGAGGGAGGGCGAAAGGGAGGGCGAAAGGGAGGGAGGGCGAAAGGGAGGGAGGGAGGGCGAAAGGGAGGGAGGGAGGGCGAAAGGGAGGGAGGGAGGGCGAAAGGGAGGGGAGGGCGAAAGGGAGGGAGGGAGGGCGGGCGAGAGGGAGGGAGGGAGGGAGGGAGGGCGGGCGGGAGGGAGGGAGGGCGGGAGGGAGGGCGAAAGGGAGGGAGGGAGGGAGGGCGAAAGGGAGGGAGGGCGAAAGGGAGGGAGGGAGGGCGAAAGGGAGGGAGGGAGGGCGAAAGGGAGGGAGGGAGGGCGAAAGGGAGGGAGGGCGAAAGGGAGGGCGGGAGGGAGGGCGAAAGGGAGGGAGGGCGAAAGGGAGGGAGGGAGGGAGGGCGGGAGGGAGGGAGGGAGGGCGGGAGGGCGGGAGGGAGGGAGGGAGGGCGGGAGGGCGGGAGGGAGGGAGGGAGGGCGGGAGGGAGGGAGGGCGAAAGGGAGGGAGGGCGAAAGGGAGGGAGGGAGGGAGGGCGGGAGGGAGGGAGGGAGGGAGGGCGGGAGGGAGGGAGGGAGGGCGAAAGGGAGGGAGGGCGAAAGGGAGGGAGGGAGGGCGAAAGGGAGGGCGAAAGGGAGGGAGGGAGGGAGGGAGGGCGAAAGGGAGGGAGGGAGGGCGAAAGGGAGGGAGGGAGGGCGAAAGGGAGGGAGGGAGGGCGAAAGGGAGGGAGGGAGGGCGAAAGGGAGGGAGGGAGGGCGAAAGGGAGGGAGGGAGGGCGAAAGGGAGGGCGAAAGGGAGGGCGAAAGGGAGGGCGGGAGGGCGAAAGGGAGGGCGGGAGGGCGAAAGGGAGGGAGGGAGGGCGAAAGGGAGGGAGGGAGGGCGAAAGGGAGGGAGGGAGGGCGAAAGGGAGGGAGGGAGGGCGAAAGGGAGGGAGGGAGGGCGAAAGGGAGGGAGGGAGGGAGGGCGAAAGGGAGGGAGGGAGGGCGAAAGGGAGGGAGGGAGGGCGAAAGGGAGGGAGGGAAGGCGAGAGGGAGGGAGGGAGGGCGAGAGGGAGGGAGAGAGGGAGGGAGGGAGGGAGGGCGAGAGGGAGGGAGGGAGGGCGAGAGGGAGGGAGGGAGGGAGGGAGGGGCGAGAGGGAGGGAGGGAGGGAGGGAGGGCGAGAGGGAGGGAGGGAGGGAGGGAGGGAGGGCGAGAGGGAGGGAGGGCGGGAGGGAGGGAGGGAGGGCGGGAGGGAGGGAGGGAGGGCGAGAGGGAGGGAGGGAGGGAGGGCGAGAGGGAGGGAGGGAGGGCGAGAGGGAGGGAGGGAGGGAGGGAGGGCGAGAGGGAGGGCGGGCGAGAGGTAGGGCGGGCGAAAGGAAGGGAGGGAGGGAGGGCGAAAGGAAGGGAGGGAGGGAGGGCGAAAGGGAGGGAGGGCGGGAGGGCGAAAGGGAGGGAGGGAGGGCGAAAGGGAGGGAGGGAGGGCGAAAGGGAGGGAGGGCGGGAGGACGAAAGGGAGGGAGGGAGGGCGAAAGGGAGGGAGGGAGGGCGAAAGGGAGGGAGGGAGGGAGGGCGAGAGGGAGGGAGGGAGGGAGGGAGGGAGGGAGGGAGGGCGAGAGGGAGGGAGGGAGGGAGGGAGGGCGGGCGAGAGGGAGGGAGGGCGGGAGGGAGGGAGGGAGGGCGGGAGGGAGGGAGGGAGGGCGAAAGGGCGGGAGGGAGGGAGGGCGAAAGGGCGGGAGGGAGGGAGGGCGAAAGGGCGGGAGGGAGGGAGGGCGAAAGGGAGGGAGGGAGGGCGAAAGGGAGGGAGGGAGGGAGGGCGAAAGGGCGGGAGGGAGGGAGGGCGAAAGGGCGGGAGGGAGGGCGAAAGGGCGGGAGGGAGGGCGAAAGGGAGGGAAGGCGAAAGGGAGGGAGGGAGGGCGAAAGGGAGGGAGGGAGGGCGAAAGGGAGGGAGGGAGGGCGAAAGGGAGGGAGAAAGGGAGGGAGGGAGGGAGGGCGAGAGGGAGGGCGAGAGGGAGGGCGAAAGGGAGGGCGAGAGGGAGGGCGAAAGGGAGGGCGAGAGGGAGGGCGAGAGGGAGGGAAGGGAGGGCGAGAGGGAGGGCGAAAGGGAGGGCGAGAGGGAGGGCGAAAGGGAGGGAGGGAGGGCGAAAGGGAGGGAGGGAGGGCGAAAGGGAGGGAGGGAGGGCGAAAGGGAGGGCGAAAGGGAGGGAGTGAGGGCGAAAGGGAGGGAGGGAGGGCGAAAGGGAGGGAGGGAGGGCGAAAGGGAGGGCGAAAGGGAGGGAGGGAGGGCGAAAGGGAGGGAGGGAGGGCGAAAGGGAGGGAGGGAGGGCGAAAGGGAGGGCGAAAGGGAGGGAGTGAGGGCGAAAGGGAGGGAGGGGGGGGCGAAAGGGAGGGAGGGAGGGCGAAAGGGAGGGAGGGAGGGCGAAAGGGAGGGAGGGAGGGCGAAAGGGAGGGAGGGCGAAAGGGAGGGAGGGAGGGCGAAAGGGAGGGAGGGAGGGCGAAAGGGAGGGAGGGCGAAAGGGAGGGAGGGAGGGAGGGCGAAAGGGAGGGAGGGAGGGCGAAAGGGAGGGAGGGAGGGCGAAAGGGAGGGAGGGAGGGAGGGAGGGCGAAAGGGAGGGAGGGAGGGCGAAAGGGAGGGAGGGAGGGAGGGAGGGCGGGAGGGAGGGAGGGAGGGCGAGAGGGAGGGAGGGAGGGCGAGAGGGAGGGAGGGAGGGCGAAAGGGAGGGAGGGAGGGCGAAAGGGAGGGAGGGAGGGAGGGAGGGAGGGAGGGCGAAAGGGAGGGCGAAAGGGAGGGAGGGAGGGAGGGCGAAAGGGAGGGAGGGAGGGCGAAAGGGAGGGAGGGAGGGCGAAAGGGAGGGAGGGGAGGGCGAAAGGGAGGGAGGGAGGGAGGGCGAGAGGGAGGGCGAGAGGGAGGGCGAGAGGGAGGGCGAGAGGGAGGGCGAGAGGGAGGGCGAAAGGGAGGGCGAGAGGGAGGGCGAGAGGGAGGGCGAGAGGGAGGGCGAAAGGGAGGGAGGGAGGGCGAAAGGGAGGGAGGGAGGGCGAAAGGGAGGGAGGGAGGGCGAAAGGGAGGGAGGGAGGGAGGGAGGGCGAAAGGGAGGGAGGGCGAAAGGGAGGGAGGGAGGGAGGGAGGGCGAAAGGGAGGGAGGGCGAAAGGGAGGGAGGGAGGGCGAAAGGGAGGGAGGGAGGGCGAGAGGGAGGGAGGGAGGGCGAGAGGGAGGGAGGGAGGGAGGGCGAAAGGGAGGGCGAGAGGGAGGGAGGGCGAGAGGGAGGGAGGGCGAAAGGGAGGGAGGGCGAAAGGGTGGGAGGGCGAAAGGGTGGGAGGGAGGGCGAAAGGGTGGGAGGGAGGGCGAAAGGGTGGGAGGGAGGGCGAAAGGGAGGGAGGGCCAAAGGGAGGGTTGAAGATCCGCAGGTGGATTGAGGAGATCTGCAGCTCCCTGCTGGGAGAGGTTTATGTACGCAGGGAGTGCAGATGGCAACAAAGTCCAGATTTGATTGGAAGCGAAGACAGAATATTGAGCGCAGCTCTGGATGGGACTGGGGTATTAGACACACTGCAACCTCAGAATAGTGAGTGCAGCTCTGGATATGACTGGAGTAGAAGACATTGTGTAGCGAAAGGGAGGGAGGGCGACAGGGAGGGAGGGAGGACGGGAGGGAGGGCGGGCGAAAGGAAGGGAGGGCGGGCGGGCGAAAGGAAGGGAGGGCGGGCGGGCGAAAGGAAGGGAGGGCGGGCGGGCGAAAGGAAGGGAGGGAGGGCGAAAGGGAGGGAGGGGGGGGCGAAAGGGAGGGAGGGGGGGGCGAAAGGAAGGGAGGGAGGGGGGGGGGCGAAAGGAAGGGAGGGAGGGGGGGGGGCGAAAGGAAGGGAGGGAGGGGGGGGCGAAAGGAAGGGAGGGAGGGGGGGGCGAAAGGAAGGGAGGGAGGGGGGTGCGAAAGGAAGGGAGGGAGGGGGGGCGAAAGGAAGGGAGGGAGGGGGGGGCGAAAGGAAGGGAGGGAGGGGGGGGCGAAAGGAAGGGTGGGAGGGGGGGGGCGAAAGGAAGGGAGGGAGGGGGGCGAAAGGAAGGGAGGGAGGGGGGGGCGAAAGGAAGGGAGGGAGGGGGGGGCGAAAGGAAGGGAGGGAGGGGGGGGCGAAAGGAAGGGAGGGAGGGGGGGCGAAAGGAAGGGAGGGAGGGGGGGCGAAAGGAAGGGAGGGAGGGGGGGCGAAAGGAAGGGAGGGAGGGGGGGCGAAAGGGAGGGAGGGCGGGCGAAAGGGAGGGAGGGCGGGCGAAAGGTAGGGAGGGAGGGCGGGCGAAAGGTAGGGAGGGAGGGCGGGCGAAAGGTAGGAAGGGAGGGCGAAAGGTAGGGAGGGAGGGAGGGCGAAAGGTAGGGAGGGAGGGAGGGCGAAAGGTAGGGAGGGAGGGAGGGCGAAAGATAGGGAGGGAGGGAGGGCGAAAGATAGGGAGGGAGGGAGGGCGAAAGGGAGGGAGGGAGGGCGAAAGGGAGGGAGGGAGGGCGAAAGGGAGGGCGAAAGGGAGGGAGGGATGGAGGGAGAGAGGGAGGGAGGGAGGGAGGGCGAGAGGGAGGGAGGGCGGGAGGGCGAGAGGGAGGGAGGGCGAGAGGGAGGGAGGGCGAGAGGGAGGGAGGGCGAAAGGGAGGGAAGGCGAGAGGGAGGGCGAAAGGGAAGGAGGGAGGGCGAAAGGGCGGGCGAAAGGGAGGGCGAAAGGGAGGGCGAAAGGGGCGGGAGGGAGGACAGGCAGGCGAAAGGAAGGGAGGGCGAAAGGGAGGGCGAAAGGGAGGGCGAAAGGGAGGGAGGGAGGGCGAAAGGGAGGGAGGGGGGGCGAATGGAAGGGAGGGAGGGGGGGCGAATGGAAGGGAGGGAGGGGGGGCGAATGGAAGGGAGGGAGGGGGGCGCGAAAGGAAGGGAGGTAGGGCAGGCGAAAGGAAGGGAGGGCGAAAGGGAGGGAGGGAGGGCGGGCGAAAGGGAGGGAGGGAGGGCGGGCGAAAGGGAGGGAGGGAGGGCGGGCGAAAGGGAGGGAGGGAGGGCGAAAGGAAGGGAGGGAGGGCGAAAGGAAGGGAGGGAGGGCGAAAGGAAGGGAGGGAGGGAGGGCGGGAGGGAGGGAGGGCCAAAGGAAGGGAGGGAGGGAGGGCCAAAGGAAGGGAGGGAGGGAGGGCCAATGGAAGGGAGGGAGGGAGGGCCAAAGGAAGGGAGGGAGGGAGGGCCAAAGGAAGGGAGGGAGGGCCAAAGGAAGGGAGGGAGGGAGGGCCAAAGGGAGGGAGGGCCAAAGGAAGGGAGGGAGGGAGGGCCAAAGGAAGGGAGGGAGGGAGGGCCAAAGGAAGGGAGGGAGGGCCAAAGGGAGGGAGGGAGGGCCAAAGGGAGGGAGGGAGGGAGGGCCAAAGGAAGGGAGGGAGGGAGGGCCAAAGGAAGGGAGGGAGGGAGGGCCAAAGGGAGGGAGGGCCAAAGGAAGTGAGGGAGGGAGGGCCAAAGGAAGGGAGGGAGGGAGGGCCAAAGGAAGGGAGGGAGGGAGGGCCAAAGGAAGGGAGGGAGGGAGGGAGGGCCAAAGGAAGGGAGGGAGGGAGGGCCAAAGGAAGGGAGGGAGGGAGGGCCAAAGGGAGGGTTGAAGATCCGCAGGTGGATTGAGGAGATCTGCAGCTCCCTGCTGGGAGAGGTTTATGTACGCAGGGAGTGCAGATGGCAACAAAGTCTAGATGTGATTGGAAGCTAAGACAGAATATTGAGCGCAGCTCTGGATGGGACTGGGGTATTAGACACACTGCAACCTCAGAATAGTG